>NC_058083.1:46829789-46914107 GCF_014858855.1 Bufo gargarizans | reverse complement strand
GCCCCCCCCCCCAAATGTTACCTTTTATATTCTATTCACATCCAAACAGCTGGCACAGGCTGGGCACTGCCAGTCGGGTATTAGTGAGGCGCACAGCGGCTGCAGGCTCTGCCAGCCACCTATAAGACAAGTCGGGGAGGGTGTAGTATGAGCAGATACCTGCACCAGCAACTCATCTTCACGAGCTGCACGTAGGTCCGGACGCAGGGCGAGGAGAGGGAACCTCGAATGCCGCCTGGTGCTCTTCCCCAAAATGCACGGAGCATCTGCAGCAGAGGACGGCGCTGGATGTGCGCGGTGAACAGATGTGTGCCGGGCACGCAGGACTCAGCACTAATCCACAATCTGAGGGCATTAGGACAACGCAGCGGATGTGTGGCCATTTATTAAGCAGAAAGCATTAAATCTGGAGATACAAGAGCGGCATGACACAGAATCGAGGTGGGGGCGCAAACAGGGCACGCCCCGAAATCTCAGCGACCTTCTCCATGATTATCAACACAGTGTACACAGCGATTATCACACTGGCGGGGGCTGGGATAAGATAAAGGGCCCGGAAAGGCAGGAGCGGGTCTCCTGGTGGGAGGTGTAGTCCATATGGACATAAAACACACTGTCCATAGCAGCCAATCACAGCGCAGCTCTCATTTCATAATCTGCTCTTGAAAATGAAAGCCGCTCTGTGATTGATTACCTTTAAATTTTTACCTTTAAAATTACCTTGTTACCAAAATTTGTGGACATGCCCCAAACTCAACCTGGAACGGACGTATCAGGGAGGGATTCACTTAAGCCTCACCCATATCGGAGCGGCATTTGCAGTGGCTGTCTCTGAACATTCACGATGGTCCCAGCAAATTCTGGACTATTACCGAGGATGGTAAATAAAAATCTGAAAAGTGTGGTGTGCATTTGTGTTCAGCCCCCCTGTTTGAGAACATTAGTGATCAAACAGCATCATGAAAACCAAGGAACACACCAGACAGGTCAGGGATAAAGTGTAAAGCAGGTTAGGTTATAAAGAAAGATCCCAAGCTCTGGACATCGCACAGAGTACTGTTCAATCTATCATCTAAAAATGGAAGGCGTATGGCACAACTACAAACCCACCAGGACATGGCCGCCCACCTAAACTGAAAGCCCAGACAAGGAGAGCATTGATTAGTGAAGCAGCCAAGAGACCGATGGTCACTCTGGAGGAGCTGCAGAATTCCACAGCTCAGGTGGGAGAAACTGTCCGCAGGACAACTAGTAGTCGTGTGCTCCACAAATCTGACCTTTATGGAAGAGTGGCAAGAGGAAAGCTATTTTTGAAAGCAAACCATAAGAAGTCCTGTTTGCCTTTAGCCACGAGCCATGTAGAGGACACAGCAAATATGTGGAAGAAGGTGCTCTGGTCAGATGAGACCAAAGATGAACTTTTTGGCCTAATGTGGTGGAAAACTAACCCTGCACATCACCCTGAACACACCATCCTCACCATGACACACGGTGGTGGCAGCATCATGATTTTTTATTTATGGACAAAAATTTCAACCTCAAGATGTGCAAAGCTGGTAAAGACAACTGTAATTGCAGCAAAAGGTGGTCCTACAAAGTGCTGACTCAGGGGGGCTGAATACAAATGCACTCCGCACTACCCAGATTTATTCAAAATTTTAAAAACCATATATCATTTTCTGTTCACTTCAAAAATACTTGATACTTTGTGTTGGTCTACCACATAAAATCCCAATAAAATACATTTTAGTTTGTGGGTGTAACGTGAAAAATTGTGGAAAAGTTCAAGGGGTATGAATACTTTTTCAAGGAACTGTAGCCTTAAGACAACTTCATAAATCAGTCCTTATGGAATATCCACCGGATGGTGGGGGTCTAACCATTGGAAGGTACACAGAAAGCAAGAGCGGCTCCAGGGTTATGTAGGTCCCTGGTGGATGGAGTCACTGTGCCATGGTCGAATTAGTAGAGACTCACTCGGACGCAAAGTGGGTGGGGTTTATTTAAACCCCACCCATAAGTGGGCATTTCCCATTAGGACAGATATTTGCCACAGTGTTTCTGCTTCTCATAGACAACATTGCAGTCTGTGGCTCACCGATAGTGTTCCTGCCTCTCATAGACAGCAGTGCAGCCTGTGCCTTACTTCTAGTGTTCCTGCCTCTCATAGACAGCAGTGCAGCCTGTGCCTTACTTCTAGTGTTCCTGCCTCTCATAGACAGCAGTGCAGCCTGTGCCTTACTTCTAGTGTTCCTGCCTCTCATAGACAGCAGTGCAGTCTGTGCCTTACTTCTAGTGTTCCTGCCTCTCATAGACAGCAGTGCAGCCTGTGCCTTACTTCTAGTGTTCCTGCCTCTCATAGACAGCAGTGCAGCCTGTGCCTTACTTCTAGTGTTCCTGCCTCTCATAGACAGCAGTGTAGCCTGTGCCTTACTTCTAGTGTTCCTGCCTCTCATAGACAGCAGTGCAGCCTGTGCCTTACTTCTAGTGTTCCTGCCTCTCATAGACAGCAGTGCAGCCTGTGCCTTACTTCTAGTGTTCCTGCCTCTCATAGACAGCAGTGCAGCCTGTGCCTTACTTCTAGTGTTCCTGCCTCTCATAGACAGCAGTGTAGCCTGTGCCTTACTTCTAGTGTTCCTGCCTCTCATAGACAGCAGTGCAGCCTGTGCCTTACTTCTAGTGTTCCTGCCTCTCACAGACAGCAGTGCAGCCTGTGCCTTACTTCTAGTGTTCCTGCCTCTCACAGACAGCAGTGCAGCCTGTGCCTTACTTCTAGTGTTCCTGCCTCTCACAGACAGCAGTGCAGCCTGTGCCTTACTTCTAGTGTTCCTGCCTCTCATAGACAGCAGTGCAGCCTGTGCCTTACTTCTAGTGTTCCTGCCTCTCATAGACAGCAGTGCAGCCTGTGCCTTACTTCTAGTGTTCCTGCCTCTCATAGACAGCAGTGCAGCCTGTGCCTTACTTCTAGTGTTCCTGCCTCTCATAGACAGCAGTGCAGCCTGTGCCTTACTTCTAGTGTTCCTGCCTCTCATAGACAGCAGTGCAGCCTGTGCCTTACTTCTAGTGTTCCTGCCTCTCACAGACAGCAGTGCAGCCTGTGCCTTACTTCTAGTGTTCCTGCCTCTCATAGACAGCAGTGCAGCCTGTGCCTTACTTCTAGTGTTCCTGCCTCTCATAGACAGCAGTGCAGCCTGTGCCTTACTTCTAGTGTTCCTGCCTCTCACAGACAGCAGTGCAGCCTGTGCCTTACTTCTAGTGTTCCTGCCTCTCACAGACAGCAGTGCAGCCTGTGCCTTACTTCTAGTGTTCCTGCCTCTCACAGACAGCAGTGCAGCCTGTGCCTTACTTCTAGTGTTCCTGCCTCTCATAGACAGCAGTGCAGCCTGTGCCTTACTTCTAGTGTTCCTGCCTCTCATAGACAGCAGTGTAGCCTGTGCCTTACTTCTAGTGTTCCTGCCTCTCATAGACAGCAGTGTAGCCTGTGCCTTACTTCTAGTGTTCCTGCCTCTCATAGACAGCAGTGCAGCCTGTGCCTTACTTCTAGTGTTCCTGCCTCTCATAGACAGCAGTGCAGCCTGTGCCTTACTTCTAGTGTTCCTGCCTCTCATAGACAGCAGTGCAGCCTGTGCCTTACTTCTAGTGTTCCTGCCTCTCATAGACAGCAGTGCAGTCTGTGCCTTACTTCTAGTGTTCCTGCCTCTCATAGACAGCAGTGCAGCCTGTGCCTTACTTCTAGTGTTCCTGCCTCTCAGACAGCAGTGCAGTCTGTGGCTCATCGCTAGTGTTCCTGCCTCTCATAGACAGCAGTGCAGTCTGTGCCTTACTTCTAGTGTTCCTGCCTCTCATAGACAGCAGTGCAGCCTGTGCCTTACTTCTAGTGTTCCTGCCTCTCATAGACAGCAGTGCAGCCTGTGCCTTACTTCTAGTGTTCCTGCCTCTCAGACAGCAGTGCAGTCTGTGGCTCATCGCTAGTGTTCCTGCCTCTCATAGACAGCAGTGCAGTCTGTGCCTTACTTCTAGTGTTCCTGCCTCTCATAGACAGCAGTGCAGCCTGTGCCTTACTTCTAGTGTTCCTGCCTCTCATAGACAGCAGTGCAGCCTGTGCCTTACTTCTAGTGTTCCTGCCTCTCATAGACAGCAGTGTAGCCTGTGCCTCGCCACTAGTGTTCCTGCCTCTCACAGACAGCAGTTTAGGCTGTGACCATTGTTAGGTTTACTGCCTCTTTTTTTGCTGCACTACGGTATTCCTAGCCCCGCCTACTAAAGCTGCACCAACCTATTTGTGTTGCTCCACCGTCAATTTGGTCCCGCCTACAACATGGGGACACTTTTAGTTTTTTTTTGCCAGTGCCAGTTTAAGTTCTCAGTCCATCCCTGGTAATACATCTTACAAGATCTCTGCTGGGTTGCCCAATAGGATTTCATAACCTGTATTTCCTTCTGACTTGAATTCTCTGGACTATTTTTGATCAATTCTGGATAATCTGGATTTCTGATCCATCGGTTGTGGCGCTAAGGGCATTTTATATAATATCTAGTGTCTGATAACCACCTTGTTAGACTATAGGGGGGAAAAACGGAATGCCTCCTCCTCCTCCAAAGCTCACCTCTCCAGATTGTCACATTTACAGAAACTAGGATATGCCTCCAACCCATGCGTAACATTCACTGCTGTTGAAGTGCAAGTCAAGATAGGGCTGGGACCCCTCTCGCCAGGGGCCACAAAACATCTATGTGGGCTTCCTCTATGGTACACACACCCTTGGGTCATACAGCCCCCATGCAGCTGGAATCATAATGTGGTCCTGAAATTACAGTGCACAAAGTCAGGGGTGGAGATCGTACCCATAGCGGTGCCTGGACACATCCCTGCTGAGCCGCTCCGAGAGGTAGGCACCAATGCGATCCAGTTTTTCTGGCGCTGAAAGTGCGTAGAAGGTCAACTTCTCCATGTTCGCTTTGACCAGACCATCCTGTAGAGGGCAGATGACCACAACATGATCCATCACAGACTAATACCATATAACAGAAAACAAAAGTCTATCATGTCCTGAGGGTGCTGAAGGGGCCCATTTGCCATGGGATTTAATGGGGGTCACTTGTTACAACTAAGACAAAGCTGAATTCTCCATCTTGTACTGGTTTAGAGGGGCAGATATCTTATTCTCCATTCAAGACTAAAGCGAAATCCATAGTCCTGTTAGTGTCCTAATCCCAGGGGGCAAAGGATTATGGGAGATCAGATCACTATTGTATAGATAGAGCTCCACTGTTAGGCCACATGTCGGGGGGGGGGGGGGGTGCTGCTAAAATGCTGTCTGTTTCCAAGGACAACCAGCAGAATTTTAAATGCTGCTTTGGATGTGATAAAGGATGAGAAAATCTCTCCACTGGTCCCAAAAAGGTAACTAAAATGTACGTAATATTAATAAACATTACAGGAAAACCTAAACTGGACCCAATGTAAAGGATATAATAATAATATTAAGTATTATATGCTATGAATTAATATATTATATATAAGCAGCATGGTTATAGTAGTATAAGATAGTTTTATATAGTGTAATACAGCATAATGTAATACAGTCAAATATTTTTGCTGGGGGGTGGACAAGAA
Source organism: Bufo gargarizans (assembly GCF_014858855.1). Lineage (NCBI taxonomy): Eukaryota > Metazoa > Chordata > Amphibia > Anura > Bufonidae > Bufo > Bufo gargarizans. The sequence goes on along the minus strand of NC_058083.1, from coordinate 46,908,490 downwards.
AACAACCCAAAAAGCTCTTTTCCGATTCATGAAAGTTGTATCACATTTATATAATAGAATCTAATATCATCCAGCATAATAGAATGTAGGATAATAAAGTATAAACTAAAGCATCATGTAGGTTAATAAAAAAAATATAATAAGGTATAATATAAAAGGGCTGTGTGCACATCCCGTCACCTGTATGTAATCAGCATAATACACTGTTCGACATCAAATAATGCAGTAGACTAAACTGTTCTATAATGTAGTGCAATGAGATATAATATACTGCAATGTAATGTGCATAATATAATCTAGTATAATGTGGTATAATATAACTTGGATTATACTGTAATGTAAAATGTAATGAAGCAGATTATACTGTAATATCATTTAAAGGGGTTATCCAAGCCCCATAATGTCTGGGCACCTCATACAGGTTATACTCACCCCGCTCTCCGGCACCCGGGTCGCTCCAGGGACGGGCCTCCCTAGCATCACCCCCAATGCTAGGGAGGCTCGCCCCTGTTGTGGCCTGCTATTGGCTGACTTAACCCCCAACCCCCCCCCCGTGCAATGGGGAGATGCAGTGGCGGCTCTGCAGGCTTCAGGAGCAACGCAGGAGCAGGGTAAGTATAACCTGTATAAGTATGCCTGTCACGGATCGGATGCAGACCAAAAATACGACCATGTGAATGGGGCCTAATGAGGTGAAGGATTTCTCCACCGACTTTCCAATGTCACCAGTGAAACATGCGTCTTCAGCTCCTCTCACAGGTGACTGGGTGGGACTGCCTGGATATTCCACCAAATAACTCAAGAAATGTGGTTAAATAGCGCCCCCTTTCGTCTTCAGCCAATGATTAGTATTTTGCAACTTAGCCCCATGTAAGCGAGTTCGCCTGCAATACCTGACACATCCTGCAGACAGGAGGGGGTGCTGTTTCTTGGAAAACAAAAACAAAATTAGAAAAACACAGATTACCCAAAATGCTCACCTCTGAATCCTCCGGGAAGATATTGTCCACGAGTCTTTTGTAGCGAGGACGCAGCGCTCCACAGCAGCCACACACACCTGGAGGAGAAGACCGCCATTAATACAGGAGGACGACTACGACCATGACAGTGACCACTAACAACCGCCAAAAAAGTGTGATAAAGGCAAGTCTGGTGATCCTACTCTTCTACTGAACTGCCTGTGTCAGTCTTCAGTAGTTCTGGCATTCTATTCATGAACTGTAGATCTTCCAAGCCCACTCATGGAGACCATGTTTGTTCCTTAGAGCTGCAGTCACTGTGACTAATCCACTGCTATGGGGGGCGGGGGGGGGGGGGGATCTGTGACTAATACATTGTTATAGGGGGATCTGTGACTAATACATTGTTATAGGGGGATCTGTGACTAATACATTGTTATAGGGGGATCTGTGACTAATACATTGTTATGGGGGGGGGATCTGTGACTGATACATTGTTATAGGGGGATCTGTGACTGATACATTGTTATAGGGGGATCTGTGACTAATACATTGTTATAGGGGGATCTGTGACTAATACATTGTTATAGGGGGATCTGTGACTAATACATTGTTATAGGGGGATCTGTGACTAATACATTGTTATGGGGGGGGGATCTGTGACTGATACATTGTTATAGGGGGATCTGTGACTGATACATTGTTATAGGGGGATCTGTGACTAATACATGCATTGTTATAGGGGGATCTGTGACTAATACATTGTTATAGGGGGGATCTGTGACTAATACATTGTTATAGGGGGGATCTGTGACTAATACATTGTTATAGGGGGATCTGTGACTAATACATTGTTATGGGGGGGATCTGTGACTAATACATTGTTATGGGGGGGATCTGTGACTAATACATTGTTATGGGGGGGGATCTGTGACTGGTACATTGTTATAGGGGGATCTGTGACTGATACATTGTTATAGGGGGATCTGTGACTAATACATGCATTGTTATAGGGGGATCTGTGACTGGTACATTGTTATGGGGGGGATCTGTGACTGATACATTGTTATAGGGGGGATCTGTGACTAATACATTGTTATAGGGGGATCTGTGACTAATACATTGTTATAGGGGGATCTGTGACTAATACATTGTTATAGGGGGATCTGTGACTAATACATTGTTATGGGGGGGGATCTGTGACTGATACATTGTTATAGGGGGATCTGTGACTAATACATTGTTATAGGGGGGATCTGTGACTAATACATTGTTATAGGGGGGATCTGTGACTAATACATTGTTATAGGTGGATCTGTGACTAATACATTGTTATAGGGGGATCTGTGACTAATACATTGTTATAGGGGGATCTGTGACTAATACATTGTTATAGGGGGGATCTGTGACTAATACATACATTGTTATAGGGGGATCTGTGACTAATACATACATTGTTATAGGGGGGTCTGTGACTAATACATACATTGTTATAGGGGGGTCTGTGACTAATACATACATTGTTATAGGGGGATCTGTGACTAATACATACATTGTTATAGGGGGGTCTGTGACTAATACATTGTTATAGGGGGGATCTGTGACTAATACATTGTTATAGGGGGATCTGTGACTAATACATTGTTATAGGGGGATCTGTGACTAATACATTGTTATAGGGGGATCTGTGACTAATACATTGTTATAGGGGGGATCTGTGACTGATACATTGTTATAGGGGGATCTGTGACTAATACATTGTTATAGGGGGATCTGTGACTAATACATTGTTATAGGGGGATCTGTGACTAATACATTGTTATAGGGGGGATCTGTGACTAATACATTGTTATAGGGGGGATCTGTGACTAATACATTGTTATAGGGGGATCTGTGACTAATACATTGTTATAGGGGGATCTGTGACTAATACATTGTTATGGGGGGGATCTGTGACTGATACATTGTTATAGGGGGATCTGTGACTAATACATTGTTATAGGGGGGATCTGTGACTAATACATTGTTATAGGGGGATCTGTGACTAATACATTGTTATAGGGGGATCTGTGACTAATACATTGTTATAGGGGGATCTGTGACTAATACATTGTTATGGGGGGATCTGTGACTGATACATTGTTATAGGGGGATCTGTGACTGATACATTGTTATAGGGGGATCTGTGACTAATACATTGTTATAGGGGGATCTGTGACTGATACATTGTTATGGGGGAATCTGTGACTGATACATTGTTATAGGGGGATCTGTGACTTATGGCTCTTTCACACTTGCGTTCTTTTGTTCCGGCATAGAGTTCCGTCGTCGGGGCTCTATGCCGGAAGAATCCTGATCAGTTTTATCCTAATGCATTCTGAATGGAGTGAAATCCGTTCAGGATGCATCAGGATGTCTTCAGTTCCGGACCGGAAAGTTTTTTAGCCGGAGAAAATACCGCAGCATGCTGCGCTTTTTGCTCCGGCCAAAAATCCTGAAGACTTGCCGCAAGGCCGGATCCGGAATTAATGCCCATTGAAAGGCATTAATCCGGATCCGGCCTTAAGCTAAACGTCGTTTCGGCGCATTGCCGGATCCGACGTTTAGCTTTTTCTGAATGGTTACCATGGGTGCCGGGACGCTAAAGTCCTGGCAGCCATGGTAAAGTGTAGTGGGGAGCGGGGGAGCAGTATACTTACCGTCCGTGCGGCTCCCGGGGCGCTCCAGAGTGACGTCAGGGCGCCCCAAGCGCATGGATGACGTGATCGCATGGCACATCATCCATGCGCATGGGGCGATCTGACGTCATTCTGGAGCGCCCCGGGAGCCGCGCGGACTGTAAGTATACCGCTCCCCCGCTCCCCACTACTACTATGGCAACCAGGACTTTAATAGCGTCCTGGCTGCCATAGTAACACTGAACGCATTTTGAAGACGGATCCGTCTTCAAATGCTTTCAGTTCACTTGCGTTTTTCCGGATCCAGCGTGTAATTCCGGCAAATGGAGTACACGACGGATCCGGACAACGCAAGTGTAAAAGAGGCCTAATACATTGTTATAGGGGGGATCTGTGACTGATACATTGTTATAGGGGGATCTGTGACTAATACATTGTTATAGGGGGATCGGTGACTGATACATTGTTATGGGGGGATCTGTGACTAATACATTGTTATGGGGGGATCTGTGACTAATACATTGTTATAGGGGGATCGGTGACTGATACATTGTTATAGGGGGATCTGTGACTAATACATTGTTATAGGGGGGTCTGTGACTAATACATTGTTATAGGGGGATCTGTGACTGATACATTGTTATGGGGGGGGGGATCTGTGAGTAATACATTGTTATAGGGGGATCTGTGACTAATACATTGTTATAGGGGGGTCTGTGACTAATACATTGTTATAGGGGGATCTGTGACTGATACATTGTTATGGGGGGGGGATCTGTGAGTAATACATTGTTATAGGGGGATCTGTGACTGATACATTGTTATAGGGGGATCTGTGACTAATACATTGTTATGGGGGGGGGATCTGTGAGTAATACATTGTTATAGGGGGATCTGTGACTAATACATTGTTATGGGGGGATCTGTGACTAATACATTGTTATGGGGGGGGATCTGTGACTAATACATTGTAATAGGGGGGGATCTGTGACTGATACATTGTTATGGGGGGGGGGATCTGTGAGTAATACATTGTTATAGGGGGATCTGTGACTAATACATTGTTATGGGGGGGATCTGTGACTAATACATTGTTATAGGGGGATCTGTGACTAATACATTGTTAGAGGGGGGTCTGTGACTAATACATTGTTATAGGGGGATCTGTGACTGATACATTGTTATAGGGGGATCTGTGACTAATACATTGTTATAGGGGGATCTGTGACTAATACATTGTTATAGGGGGATCTGTGACTGGTACATTGTTATGGGGGGGGATCTGTGACTAATACATTGTTATAGAGGGATCTGTGACTAATACATTGTTATGGGGGGGATCTGTGACTGATACATTGTTATAGGGGGATCTGTGACTAATACATTGTTATAGGGGGATCTGTGACTAATACATTGTTATGGGGGGATCTGTGACTGATACATTGTTATGGGGGGATCTGTGACTGATACATTGTTATGGGGGGGATCTGTGACTGGTACATTGTTATAGGGGGATCTGTGACTGATACATTGTTATAGGGGGGTCTGTGACTAATACATTGTTATAGGGGGGATCTGTGACTAATACATTGTTATAGGGGGATCTGTGACTAATACATTGTTATAGGGGGATCTGTGACTGATACATTGTTATAGGGGGATCTGTGACTAATACATTGTTATGGGGGGGATCTGTGACTAATACATTGTAATAGGGGGATCTGTGACTAATACATTGTTATGGGGGGGATCTGTGACTAATACATTGTTATAGGGGGATCTGTGACTAATACATTGTTATAGGGGGGTCTGTGACTAATACATTGTTATAGGGGGGATCTGTGACTAATACATTGTTATAGGGGGATCTGTGACTAATACATTGTTATAGGGGGATCTGTGACTGATACATTGTTATAGGGGGATCTGTGACTAATACATTGTTATGGGGGGGATCTGTGACTAATACATTGTAATAGGGGGATCTGTGACTAATACATTGTTATGGGGGGGATCTGTGACTAATACATTGTTATAGGGGGATCTGTGACTAATACATTGTTATAGGGGGATCTGTGACTGATACATTGTTATAGGGGGATCTGTGACTGATACATTGTTATAGGGGGATCTGTGACTGATACATTGTTATAGGGGGATCTGTGACTAATACATTGTTATAGGGGGATCTGTGACTGATACATTGTTATAGGGGGATCTGTGACTAATACATTGTTATAGGGGGATCTGTGACTAATACATTGTTATGGGGGGGATCTGTGACTAATACATTGTAATAGGGGGATCTGTGACTAATACATTGTTATGGGGGGGATCTGTGACTAATACATTGTTATAGGGGGATCTGTGACTAATACATTGTTATAGGGGGATCTGTGACTGATACATTGTTATAGGGGGATCTGTGACTGATACATTGTTATAGGGGGATCTGTGACTGATACATTGTTATAGGGGGATCTGTGACTAATACATTGTTATAGGGGGATCTGTGACTGATACATTGTTATGGGGGAATCTGTGACTGATACATTGTTATAGGGGGATCTGTGACTAATACATTGTTATAGGGGGATCTGTGACTGATACATTGTTATAGGGGGATCTGTGACTGATACATTGTTATAGGGGGATCTGTGACTAATACATTGTTATAGGGGGATCTGTGACTAATACATTGTTATGGGGGGGATCTGTGACTGATACATTGCTATAGGGGATCTGTGACTGATACATTGTTAGAGGGGGATCTGTGACTAATACATTGTTATGGGGGGGGATCTGTGACTAATACATTGTTATAGGGGGATCTGTGACTAATACATTGTTATAGGGGGGATCTGTGACTGATACATTGCTATAGGGGATCTGTGACTGATACATTGTTAGAGGGGGATCTGTGACTAATACATTGTTATAGGGGGATCTGTGACTGATACATTGTTATAGGGGGATCTGTGACTAATACATTGTTATAGGGGGATCTGTGACTAATACATTGTTATGGGGGGGATCTGTGACTGGTACATTGTTATAGGGGGGTCTGTGACTAATACATTGTTATAGGGGGATCTGTGACTAATACATTGTTATGGGGGGGATCTGTGACTGATACATTGTTATAGGGGGATCTGTGACTAATACATTGTTATAGGGGGATCTGTGACTAATACATTGTTATAGGGGGATCTGTGACTGATACATTGTTATAGGGGGGTATGTGACTAATACATTGTTATAGAGGGATCTGTGACTAATACATTGTTATGGGGGGGATCTGTGACTGATACATTGTTATAGGGGGATCTGTGACTAATACATTGTTATAGGGGGGTCTGTGACTAATACATTGTTATAGGGGGATCTGTGACTGATACATTGTTATAGGGGGATCTGTGACTAATACATTGTTATAGGGGGATCTGTGACTAATACATTGTTATGGGGGGGATCTGTGACTGATACATTGTTATAGGGGGATCTGTGACTAATACATTGTTATAGGGGGGTCTGTGACTAATACATTGTTATAGGGGGGATCTGTGACTAATACATTGTTATGGGGGGATCTGTGACTGATACATTGTTATAGGGGGGTCTGTGACTAATACATACATTGTTATAGGGGGGTCTGTGACTAATACATACATTGTTATAGGGGGGTCTGTGACTAATACATACATTGTTATAGGGGGATCTGTGACTAATACATTGTTATAGGGGGGTCTGTGACTAATACATACATTGTTATAGGGGGATCTGTGACTAATACATACATTGTTATAGGGGGGGGGTCTGTGACTAATACATACATTGTTATAGGGGGGTCTGTGACTAATACATACATTGTTATAGGGGGGTCTGTGACTAATACATACATTGTTATAGGGGGGTCTGTGACTGATACATACATTGTTATAGGGGGGTCTGTGACTGATACATACATTGTTATAGGGGGGTCTGTGACTGATACATACATTGTTATAGGGGGGTCTGTGACTATTACATACATTGTTATAGGGGGGTCTGTGACTAATACATACATTGTTATAGGGGGTCTGTGACTGATACATACATTGTTATAGGGGGATCTGTGACTAATACATACATTGTTATAGGGGGGTCTGTGACTAATACATTGTTATAGGGGGGTCATACTGAAGCTCTTGTATCAGATACATTTTTAGTGATCGGATACAGGAGCTTCAGTAACAATGTAACAGCCACAGATGTTTTACTAACAATGTATATAACATGCTTGGCATGCATGCTGTACCTGCGCTCCCTGGACTTTATGTGGCTGTCATGGCCCATAAAAGGTAGGAACTAGTGTTAGGGACCACTCATGAAGGCGGCCTTGACGCGGCGAGTGGCTTATTACGCTTTGGCCAAAATGTACACCAATGCCTTATTCAACATCCAGCATAAAGGCAAGGCAGAGTGCTGGTTGCAGTGTGCGATTGCATTCTGTGTTTTTACATTTATATTTCTATTTCGCCATAGCAATCTGCACCTGCTAGGGGTTGTGCGGGCTGAAATTTTCCATATTTTTCTCTTTGTAGTACGTATTGGAGGCGTGGCGATCTCCAAGCAGTCAAGCACACCTGTCCAGAATCTGCCCCCTGGAGGCTGGTTTTAAAGTCAGTATAAAACTGAGTCTGCTTATACAGCACCTACCAGTAACCATTAGGTTCCAGGAGAAGTATAAAGTGGGCTCAGCATGCATGTGAGTACTTGCATCCCTGGATCCGATGAAAGCTGTAATGGCACCGGACGGGGTTAAAAGCAGAGTGTGCTTGGCATGCATGCTGTACCTGCGCTCCCTGGACTTTATGTGGCTGTCATGGCCCATAAAAGGTAGGAACTAGTGTTAGGGACCACTCATGAAGGCGGCCTTGACGCGGCGAGTGGCTTATTACGCTTTGGCCAAAATGTACACCAATGCCTTATTCAACATCCAGCATAAAGGCAAGGCAGAGTGCTGGTTGCAGTGTGCGATTGCATTCTGTGTTTTTACATTTATATAACAATGTATCTGACACAGGGACATCAGTAAAATGTGACAGATACAGTGCTATAGGGGCTTCTGTGCCTCTGCCTTGTATGTGGGAAGGTTGTGTGTAAGGAACCAGCAGGCTCAGGATGAGCAGACCTGCTATTATACTGCAGCACACACAGTAACCTCTGCTGTGCGCTCAGCTGGGAGGCGGGTATGAAGAGGGTGCAGCCCTCACCCCCTGTGCTGACTGGCACACAATGCGTCTGCAGTAACACCCGCGCCTTGTCACCAAGAGAATCCAAATATTCCAGAGGCCGCCCTCACCCCCCAAATAAAAGGGGGTTTAACCCATCACTACCCATGGCTGTACAGAGCTGCCCTCACCCCCCAAATAAAGGTGGGATTTAACCCATTCCTACTCAGGGCTGTACACCCAACCCTACTCAACCCTCGAAATGAAAGGGGGAGGGGGTTACCGATTTTTACTGACAACTATAGGACAAAGCTCTACATTTTTGCGTGGTCGTGCAACGGAAGCAAAGATGCGGACAGCACACGGCGCAGCCCCTCTGAAGTGAATGAAGCAGCATACGGTGGTGTGAATGAGCCCTATGGATGTAGAGAAGAATGTCCCTTTAGAGATGGCGAGGAAATAAACCATGAACTATACCGGAAAGCTGCGGAAGGCGCTGTTACTTGAGGATGCTACGGCCCCAACAGGACCCAGAGCGGCTCTAAGTCGTCCTCTGACTCTAGTAAAGGAGCGCGGACACAAAGCACAGGACGATGCATTAGTCTCAGCGCCCCTCGGCATGGTTCTACACGGGGATGTGAAAAACGGTCATGTGACCTGAAGATGAAAGAAAGTCTCCAGGGCGCCAATTCTAAGTAAGGGGGACCGTGTTCCTTCCACTGTGCAAAAAATCAGTCCACGCCCTGCCATAAAATACTCTGTGCTGCTGGGGGAACGCAATCCTTCCACTATACAACTCTAAGTCTGAGCCCTCCAATAAAAACCATCATAATTCCACTGAAATACTCTGTGCTGCTGGAGGTTGTGCTTCTTCCATGATGAAAGTTTTGCTCCATGAGCTCCAAAAAACATCACACTCTTCCCTTCATTGTCAGGAATCCTGCTCCTTCCAATATGCAAGCCCAAGTCTGTGACCTCCTGTACTTCCAGAAATACTCTGTGCTGCTCATTCCACCACGGAACTGGGAACACAAACTGGTCTCCTTTCACTTCCTCGCATCCTGATGCTGCCAAGGTCCCATAGTCCTCACTATCATCACTGTCTCTAATGCAATCAGCTAACTCTGCTGCTGAAATACTCTGTGCTGCTGAAAACCCTACTCCTTTATGCAAGTTTCAGTCTGTGACCTCCCACATAATCATGACACACTTCTCCTGAAGCACTCTGTGCTGCTGGGGACCCTGCTGGATCTACGGCGGTAGGTCATGATTTGTAATTTTTCCACAAACTCAGCCCTCAAATACTCTGTGCTGCTGGAAAACTGTCTCAGTCTGACTGTCTTGCTTCCATTCAGCCCTGTCCTCACTAAGACCACCGCACGAGTGGAACAATCTTACCCCTTCCCCCGAACACACATACAAAATCACTCTAATTTCCTTAAACCCTCTGTGCTGCTTTTCATATCATTAGCAGTACAGCATTCTGTGGATCTCATGGAGGAAGTGCTATGTGGCCCCAGAGGCTGGAGCCTCTCTGGCATTTTCGGGGCAGGGCGCCCATGTGATTGGGCTTTCCTCCTTCACATCATTTCGATGCTTTTAAACCGTTTACTCAGCAGATCGGCTCTCGCAGATTTAGGTCACTGTCAGAGCTGATGGTAAGCTCCCCGATCCGGGGGAAGAGACCGCCACTGGATGGGGGGCTGCATTCAGCAAGGTTGCGGATGGGTCTCATGATGGTGCACTCAGCACCACCAATCTGCCCCCCGGCCCACTGCTGCCTTATACAGGACGGGGTCAGAAATATAGCTGGAAATGGTCCTAATGGTTCAGCGCACAAAGGGTTAAAATTTAGGAAAATTGACAAGTGTGACCAGAGGCGGAGCAATGAGAATGGCGGAAATAATCCGTGGACGGAAAGAAGCAAGAACGACTGCATGATCCAAGAAACCAAACAACGGATTTGAAAACAATTCCAGCTTTGTGCACACTGAAAAAGCAGGAGGTAGACAGAGATTTCAGCCCTAGAACTGTGAATGCAGCTCTGCAGTATAATACAGGATGTAACTCAGGATCAGTACAGGATAAGTAATGTAATGTATGTACACAGTGACTGCACCAGCAGAATAGTGAGTGCAGCTCTGGAGTATAATACAGGATGTAACTCAGGATCAGTACAGGATAAGTAATGTAATGTATGTACACAGTGACTGCACCAGCAGAATAGTGAGTGCAGCTCTGGAGTATAATACAGGATGTAACTCAGGATTAGTACAGGATAAGTAATGTAATGTATGTACACAGTGACTGCACCAGCACAATAGTGAGTGCAGCTCTGGGCTATAATACAGGATGTAACTCAGGATCAGTACAGGATAAGTAATGTAATGTATGTACACAGTGACTGCACCAGCAGAATAGTGAGTGCAGCTCTGGAGTATAATACAGGATGTAACTCAGGATCAGTACAGGATAAGTAATGTAATGTATGTACACAGAGACTCCACCAGCAGAATAGTGAGTGCAGCTCTGGAGTATAATACAGGATGTAACTCAGGATCAGTACAGGATAAGTAATGTATGTACACAGTGACTGCACCAGCAGAATAGTGAGTGCAGCTCTGCAGTATAATACAGGATGTAACTCAGGATCAGTACAGGATAAGTAATGTATGTACACAGTGACTGCACCAGCAGAATAGTGAGTGCAGCTCTGGAGTATAATACAGGATGTAACTCAGGATCAGTACAGGATAAGTAATGTAATGTATGTACACAGCGACTCAACCAGCAGAATAGTGAGTGCAGCTCTGGAGTATAATACAGGATGTAACTCAGGTACAGTACAGGATAAGTAATGTATGTACACAGTGACTGCACCAGTAGAATAGTGAGTGCAGCTCTGGAGTATAATACAGGATGTAACTCAGGATCAGTACAGGATAAGTAATGTAATGTATGTACACAGTGACTGCACCAGCAGAATAGTGAGTGCAGCTCTGGAGTATAATACAGGATGTAACTCAGGATCAGTACAGGATAAGTAATGTAATGTATGTACACAGAGACTCCACCAGCAGAATAGTGAGTGCAGCTCTGGAGTATAATACAGGATGTAACTCAGGATCAGTACAGGATAAGTAATGTATGTACACAGTGACTGCACCAGCAGAATAGTGAGTGCAGCTCTGCAGTATAATACAGGATGTAACTCAGGATCAGTACAGGATAAGTAATGTATGTACACAGTGACTGCACCAGCAGAATAGTGAGTGCAGCTCTGGAGTATAATACAGGATGTAACTCAGGATCAGTACAGGATAAGTAATGTAATGTATGTACACAGCGACTCAACCAGCAGAATAGTGAGTGCAGCTCTGGAGTATAATACAGGATGTAACTCAGGTACAGTACAGGATAAGTAATGTATGTACACAGTGACTGCACCAGCAGAATAGTGAGTGCAGCTCTGGAGTATAATACAGGATGAAACTCAGGATCAGTACAGGATAAGTAATGTAATGTATGTACACAGTGACTCCACCAGCAGAATAGTGAGTGCAGCTCTGGAGTATAATACAGGATGTAACTCAGGATCAGTACAGGATAAGTAATGAATGTACACAGTGACTGCACCAGCAGAATAGTGAGTGCAGCTCTGCAGTATAATACAGGATGTAACTCAGGATCAGTACAGGATAAGTAATGTAATGTAATGTACACAGTGACTGCACCAGCAGAATAGTGAGTGCAGCTCTGGAGTATAATACAGGATGTAACTCAGGATCAGTACATGATAAGTAATGTAATGTATGTACACAGTGACTGCACCAGCAGAATAGTGAGTGCAGCTCTGGAGTATAATACAGGATGTAACTCAGGATCAGTACAGGATAAGTAATGTATGTACACAGTGACTCCACCAGCAGAATAGTGAGTGCAGCTCTGGAGTATTATACAGGATGTAACTCAGGATCAGTACAGGATAAGTAATGTATGTACACAGTGACTCCACCAGCAGAATAGTGAGTGCAGCTCTGGAGTGTAATACAGGATGTAACTCAGGATCAGTACAGGATAAGTAATGTATGTACACAGTGACTCCACCAGCAGAATAGTGAGTGCAGCTCTGCAGTATAATACAGGATGAAAATCAGAATCAGTACAGGATAAGTAATGTAATGTATGTACACAGTGACTGCACCAGCAGAACAGTGAGTGCAGCTCTGGAGTATAATACAGGATGAAAATCAGGATCAGTACAGGATAAGTAATGTATATACACAGTGACTGCACCAGCAGAATAGTGAGTGCAGCTCTGGAGTATAATACAGGATGTAACTCAGGATCAGTACAGGATAAGTAATGTGATGTATGTACACAGTGACTGCACCAGCAGAATAGTGAGTGCAGCTCTGTAGTATAATACAGGATGTGACTCAGGATCAGTACAGGATAAGTAATGTATGTACACAGTGACTACACCAGCAGAATAGTGAGTGCAGCTCTGGAGTATAATACAGGATGTGACTCAGGATCAGTACAGGATAAGTAATGTATGTACACAGTGACTGCACCAGCAGAATAGTGAGTGCAGCTCTGGAGTATAATACAGGATGTAACTCAGGATCAGTACAGGATAAGTAATGTAATGTATGTATACAGTGACTGCACCAGCAGAATAGTGAGTGCAGCTCTGGAGTATAATACAGGATGTAACTCAGGATCAGTACAGGATAAGTAATGTATGTACACAGTGACTGCACCAGCAGAATAGTGAGTGCAGCTCTGGAGTATAATACAGGATGTAACTCAGGATCAGTACAGGATAAGTAATGTATGTACACAGTGACTACACCAGCAGAATAGTGAGTGCAGCTCTGGAGTATAATACAGGATGTAAATCAGGATCAGTACAGGATAAGTAATGTATGTACACAGTGACTCCACCAGCAGAATAGTGAGTGCAGCTCTGGAGTATAATACAGGATGTAACTCAGGATCAGTACAGGATAAGTAAAGTAATGTATGTACACAGTGACTCCACCAGCAGAATAGTGAGTGCAGCTCTGGAGTATAATACAGGATGTAACTCAGGATCAGTACAGGATAAGTAATGTATGTACACAGTGACTGCACCAGCAGAATAGTGAGTGCAGCTCTGGAGTATAATACAGGATGTAACTCAGGATCAGTACAGGATAAGTAATGTATGTACACAGTGACTCCACCAGCAGAATAGTGAGTGCAGCTCTGGAGTATAATACAGGATGTAACTCAGGATCAGTACAGGATAAGTAATGTATGTACACAGTGACTCCACCAGCAGAATAGTGAGTGCAGCTCTGGAGTATAATACAGGATGTAACTCAGGATCAGTACAGGATAAGTAAAGTAATGTATGTACACAGTGACTCCACCAGCAGAATAGTGAGTGCAGCTCTGGAGTATAATACAGGATGTAACTCAGGATCAGTACAGGATAAGTAATGTATGTACACAGTGACTGCACCAGCAGAATAGTGAGTGCAGCTCTGCAGTATAATACAGGATGTAACTCAGGATCAGTACAGGATAAGTAATGTAATGTATGTACACAGTGACTGCACCAGCAGAATAGTGAGTGCAGCTCTGTAGTATAATACAGGATGTGACTCAGGATCAGTACAGGATAAGTAATGTAATGTATGTATACAGTGACTGCACCAGCAGAATAGTGAGTGCAGCTCTGGAGTATAATACAGGATGTAACTCAGGATCAGTACAGGATAAGTAATGTATGTACACAGTGACTGCACCAGCAGAATAGTGAGTGCAGCTCTGGAGTATAATACAGGATGTAACTCAGGATCAGTACAGGATAAGTAATGTATGTACACAGTGACTACACCAGCAGAATAGTGAGTGCAGCTCTGGAGTATAATACAGGATGTAACTCAGGATCAGTACAGGATAAGTAATGTATGTACACAGTGACTCCACCAGCAGAATAGTGAGTGCAGCTCTGGAGTATAATACAGGATGTAACTCAGGATCAGTACAGGATAAGTAAAGTAATGTATGTACACAGTGACTCCACCAGCAGAATAGTGAGTGCAGCTCTGGAGTATAATACAGGATGTAACTCAGGATCAGTACAGGATAAGTAATGTATGTACACAGTGACTGCACCAGCAGAATAGTGAGTGCAGCTCTGGAGTATAATACAGGATGTAACTCAGGATCAGTACAGGATAAGTAATGTATGTACACAGTGACTCCACCAGCAGAATAGTGAGTGCAGCTCTGGAGTATAATACAGGATGTAACTCAGGATCAGTACAGGATAAGTAATGTATGTACACAGTGACTCCACCAGCAGAATAGTGAGTGCAGCTCTGGAGTATAATACAGGATGTAACTCAGGATCAGTACAGGATAAGTAATGTATGTACACAGTGACTGCACCAGCAGAATAGTGAGTGCAGCTCTGCAGTATAATACAGGATGTAACTCAGGATCAGTACAGGATAAGTAATGTAATGTATGTACACAGTGACTGCACCAGCAGAATAGTGAGTGCAGCTCTGGAGTATAATACAGGATGTAACTCAGGATCAGTACAGGATAAGTAATGTATGTACACAGTGACTCCACCAGCAGAATAGTGAGTGCAGCTCTGGAGTATAATACAGGATGTAACTCAGGATCAGTACAGGATAAGTAATGTATGTACACAGTGACTCCACCAGCAGAATAGTGAGTGCAGCTCTGGAGTATAATACAGGATGTAACTCAGGATCAGTACAGGATAAGTAATGTATGTACACAGTGACTCCACCAGCAGAATAGTGAGTGCAGCTCTGGAGTATAATACAGGATGTAACTCAGGATCAGTACAGGATAAGTAAAGTAATTTATGTGCACAGTGACTGCACCAGCAGAATAGGGAGTGCAGCTCTGGAGTATAATACAGTATGTAACTCAGGATCAGTACAGGATAAGTAATGTATGTACACAGTGACTCCACCAGCAGAATAGTGAGTGCAGCTCTGGAGTATAATACAGGATGTAACTCAGGATCAGTACAGGATAAGTAATGTATGTACACAGTGACTCCACCAGCAGAATAGTGAGTGCAGCTCTGGAGTATAATACAGGATGTAACTCAGGATCAGTACAGGATAAGTAAAGTAATGTATGTACACAGTGACTCCACCAGCAGAATAGTGAGTGCAGCTCTGGAGTATAATACAGGATGTAACTCAGGATCAGTACAGGATAAGTAATGTATGTACACAGTGACTCCACCAGCAGAATAGTGAGTGCAGCTCTGGAGTATAATACAGGATGTAACTCAGGATTAGACGGTGATTTGGGAGCAGCGTCACTTGGTCCAAAGTCACAGAATGAATTTCAAGGAGAATTTTTGGGTTTCTCATAAATATCGGGAAGTGCATGTGACTTACCAAACAATGGACCATCTGTCTGCTCCCAGCTACAAAGCCGCTCAACAATAATGATAATAATTGCAAATCCAGGGAAAGTGACAGAGTAAAAAAAATAAAAATAAGCACGTGCGGCGGTGCCAGGTGGGAGCATCTAGTGCGTACACTAGTACTATCTCACAGGGGGCCTGGAACAGCTCAGCAGCAAGTCAGCACAATCTGGGCTGGCACCGTCTCCTGATTACTACACGGGGCATCAACACCCGCACTGCTGGCACCAGAGGGGCAATCTACACCCCCCGCAGGGTAGTGCAGTCTGTGTACGGCAGGAGTGCCCCAGTCACAGACATCAACCGCAACGTTAATTAACGAAACTCAATTATAGGAAGATCTGAATGGATGCGGCAGAGACTGCAGAGGACAAAGAGACATCATCCAGAGACTGCACATCCCGACATGAGAGGAGCGCAACACATATCTACCCAGCACACACTGACAGGGAATGTACACTGTCAGCTCCACTGGGGAGAGTGGGGGAGGATAATGTCTGCACAGCGCTGCGCAGTATGTCAGCACTATACATATATACAGATTCCAATACAAATACTCTATTTAATACAGTTGGAAGCAATGTTGGACTTTCGCTTATTTTTGCTCAAGGTTTTTTTGGGCAATATTATAGTAGTTATATTTCTGAATACAGAGGGCAATATTATTGAATGGGAATAAGCAGTCGACAAAGAGAAGTCCCACTAGGAATGTGGGAGCAGTAGTATAACATAACCTTACACTGTTCTGTATGTGGTCGCTATCACCAGGAGCTGTATAAGGATATATAGTGAGACAAGACACGAGGTTGTAACGGCTCAAGAGACCAATAATCTTCATCAAGAGCCAGGTTTCCAATATTAAAAGGAAATAATGTAATAATGTATCAACAGATTCACAGATCAATAGACAGATCGATACAGAGATGGACAGATCTTCATCTAAGCCTATCATGAGTGATACTGTCTGCTGAGCTGTGTATCTAATCCTATCCTGTGTGATACTGTCTGCTGAGCTGTGTATCTAATCCTATCCTGTGTGATACTGTCTGCTGAGCTGTGTATCTAATCCTATCCTGTGTGATACTGTCTGCTGAGCTGTGTATCTAAGCCTATCATGTGTGATACAGTCTGCTGAGCTGTGTATCTAATCCTATCCTGTGTGATACTGTCTGCTGATCTGTGTATCTAATCCTATCCTGTGTGATACTGTCTGCTGAGCTGTGTATCTAAGCCTATCATGTGTGATACTGTCTGCTGAGCTGTGTATCTAATCCTATCCTGTGTGATACTGTCTGCTGAGCTGTGTATCTAATCCTATCCTGTGTGATACTGTCTGCTGAGCTGTGTATCTAATCCTATCATGTGTGATACTGTCTGCTGAGCTGTGTATCTAATCCTATCCTGTGTGATACTGTCTGCTGAGCTGTGTATCTAATCCTATCCTGTGTGATACTGTCTGCTGAGCTGTGTATCTAATCCTCTCCTGTGTGATACTGTCTGCTGAGCTGTGTATCTAATCCTATCCTGTGTGATACTGTATGCTGAGCTGTGTATCTAATTCTATCATGTGTGATACTGCCTGCTGAGCTGTGTATCTAATCCTATCATGTGTGATACTGACTGCTGAGCTGTGTATCTAATCCTATCATGTGTGATACTGCCTGCCGAGCTGTGTATCTAAGCCTATCATGTGTAATACTGTCTGCTGAGCTGTGTATCTAATCCTATCCTGTGTGATACTGTCTGCTGAGCTGTGTATCTAATCCTGTCCTGTGTGATACTGTCTGCTGAGCTGTGTATCTAATCCTATCCTGTGTGATACTGTCTGCTGAGCTGTGTATCTAATCCTATCCTGTGTGATACTGTCTGCTGAGCTGTGTATCTAATCCTATCATGTGTAATACTGTCTGCTGAGCTGTGTATCTAATCCTATCCTGTGTGATACTGTCTGCTGAGCTGTGTATCTAATCCTATCCTGTGTGATACTGCCTGCTGAGCTGTGTATCTAATCCTATCATGTGTGACACTGTCTGCTGAGCTGTGTATCTAATCCTATCCTGTGTGATACTGTATGCTGAGCTGTGTATCTAATCCTATCATGTGTGACACTGTCTGCTGAGCTGTGTATCTAATCCTGTCCTGTGTGATACTGTCTGCTGAGCTGTGTATCTAATCCTATCCTGTGTGATACTGTCTGCTGAGCTGTGTATCTAATCCTATCATGTGTGATACTGTCTGCTGAGCTGTGTATCTAATCCTATCATGTGTGATACTGTCTGCTGAGCTGTGTATCTAATCCTATCATGTGTGATACTGTCTGCTGAGCTGTGTATCTAATCCTATCCTGTGTGATACTGTCTGCTGATCTGTGTATCTAATCCTATCCTGTGTGATACTGTCTGCTGAGCTGTGTATCTAATCCTATCCATTGTGATACTGTCTGCTGAGCTGTGCATCTAATCCTATCCTGTGTGATACTGTCTGTTGAGCTGTGTATCTAATCCTATCCTGTGTGATACTGTCTGTTGAGCTGTGTATCTAATCCTATCATGTGTGATACTGTCTGCTGAGCTGTGTATCTAATCCTATTCTGTGTGATACTGCCTGCTGAGCTGTGCATCTAATCCTATCCTGTGTGATACTGTCTGCTGAGCTGTGTATCTAATCCTATCCTGTGTGATACTGTCTGCTGATCTGTGTATCTAATCCTATCCTGTGTGATACTGTCTGCTGAGCTGTGTATCTAATCCTATCCTGTGTGATACTGTCTGCTGAGCTGTGTATCTAATCCTATCCTGTGTGATACTGTCTGCTGCGCTGTGTATCTAATCCTATCATGTGTGATACTGACTGCTGCGCTGTGTATCTAATCCTATCCTGTGTGATACTGTCTGCTGAGCTGTGTATCTAATCCTATCCTGTGTGATACTGCCTGCCAAGCTGTGTATCTAATCCTATGATAGCCCTGGGGCAGGGGATGGGTTAGTATTTCCCCCCTCTGTACAGAACCTGCAGGATTTGTTAATGTGGACCTTGACAGGAGATAATAAGCTCCATTTACAGGGCAGATGTTCGGTATTACATTACCCTCAGAGCTGCGCTCAGGCCTGGAGCTTATAAATTCAATCAGAGGCCGCTCATCAATAAGTAAAGCTCGGCCGTCCAGGACGAATGGTAATTAAAGATTGTGTCTTATCACAGCGACGCCGGGGGAATGTCCATAAACGCCAGCCTGAGCGCTCGGGGAGGACGACCTCTGCCTGATGGGAGTTATTTTTATCATGGACCAGAGGTGCAGCCACATGGGGGATGGGGATAAAATCCAGAGGGAGATAAGCACAAACCCAAAAATACATCTCCCTGAGCACATCAGTGCGCAGCGCATTATGGGACCACAGCTGACCGGCGCAGGGTTGATACATTGTACCCAGAAGAGTCCCATGATGCACTGCAGTAGAGTGAGGGGGTTAGGGGTGTGTCTGTCAACACGGCGCTGACACATGACAACCGACATCCTGCAGAATTCTGAATGCAGCTCTGGATGCAAAGTAAAATACAAGGATAGTAAAGTATTTACAAATGTATTAAATCAGAACAAGCAATGCTGCAGTGTAAAGCATGGGGGAGTCACAAAGCTGCAGCCTCAGCCCCTGAAGAAACAAGGAATCCATTTCAGACTACATTACACTACACTGAAGTAATTGACCAGAGTGGTGTCTTAATGGAGCAGAGCTGCATTATAAAGTATGGAAAGGATAGAGCAGAGCTGTAGTATAAAGTATGGGTAGGGACATAACAAAGCTGCAGTATAAAGTATAGGAAAGGATAGAGCACAGCTGCAGTATGAAGTATGGGGAGGGATAGAGCAGAACTGCCGTATGAAGTATAAGAAGGACACAGCAGAGCTGCAGTATAAAGTATGGGGATGGACATGGAAAAGCGGCAGTATAAGGTATGGGGGGATAGAGCAGAGCTACAGTATTAAGTATGGAGAGGACACAGCAGAGCTGCACTATAAAATATGAGGAGGGACATAGAAAAGCTGCAGTATAAAGTATGGGGAGGCATATAGCAAAGCTGCAGTATAAAGTATAGGGAAGGATATAGCAGAGCTGCAGTATGAAGTATTGGGGGGGCACAGCAGAGCTGCAGTATAATATATAGGGAGGGACATAGAAAATCTGCAGTGTAAAGTATGGTGGGATAAAACAGAGCTGCAGTAGGAAGTATGGGGAGGGATAGAGCAGAGCTGCGGTATTAAGTATGGGGAGGGACATAGAAAAGCTGCAGTATAAAGTATGGGGGAATAGAGCAGAGCTGCAGTAGGAAGCATTGGGAGGGATAGAGCAGAGCTGCAGTAGGAAGCATTGGGAGGGATAGAGCAGAGCTGCAGTAGGAAGTATGAGGAGGGATAGAGGAGAGCTGCAGTATTAAGTATGGACGGGACAACGCAGAGCTGCAGTATAAAGTATGAGCAGGGACATAGAAAAGCTGCAGTATAAAGTATGGGGAGGCATATAGCAAAGCTGCAGTATAAAGTATAGGGAAGGATAGAGCAGAGCTGCAGTATCAAGTATGGGGGGCACAGCAGAGATGCAGTATCAAGTATGGGGAGGGACATAGAAAAGCTGCAGTATAAAGTATGGGGGGATAAATCAGAGCTGCAGTAGGAAGTATGAGGAGGAATATAGCAGAGCTGCAGTATTAAGTATGGAGGGGACACAGCAGAGCTGCAGTATAAAGTATGGGGAGCGATAGAGCAGAGTTGCAGCATGAAGTATGGGGAGGGATAGAGAAGAGCTGCAGCATGAAGTATGGGGAGGGACATAGAAAAGCTGCAGTATAAAGTATGGGGGAGGTATAGAATAGAGCTGCAGCATGAAGTATAGTGAGGAGTAGAGCAGAGTAGCAGTATGAAGTATGCGGGGGGATGGAGCAGAGCTGCAGTATAAAGTATGGGGAGGGACATAGAAAAGCCACAGTATAAAGTATGGGAAGGGATAGAGCAGAGCTGCAGCATGAAGTATGGGGAAGGATAGAGAAGAGCTGCAGTATGGAGTACAGGGGGCAGAGCAGAGCTGCAGTATAAAGTATGGGGAGGGATAGAGCAGAGCTGCAGTATGAAGTATGGGGGGGTGACAAAGCTGCAGTACAAAGTATGGGGAGGGATAGAGCAGAGCTGCAGTATGAAGCAAGTTGAAGGGTCAGAATGGCATAGATAATAAAATGGTGGACGGTTTGGCAATGAGCGAAAAATATCTAGACATATGATTTCATGATCTATATCGCACTACCGTCTTATAATGACAATCACATCAATGTGGACTCAATGGTCATAGCTGAGCGCTAATGGAGAAGAGCTGCGGTGTAAAGCATGAGAAAGAGCAGCACAGGGTGAGTGCTTGAGTCCACCACTGACTCCAACACATAATGCAGCCCAGCCGGGGGCCACACAAAACAGTAAACCTAAAATCTAGGGACCCTCACCCAAATCTGCATCACATGCTGGGTACTGCGGAGCGGGTTCAGGAGGAAGAATCTCTCAGGAGCCCAGAAGAGGAAGCAGCGCGATTCCCAGTGATGAGACAGTCACCGCGTAACCTGCAATCTGCAGAATAATCGCCGCTCTGAGTCACTCGCCTCCATCACGACTGCGGGAGCGGAAATCAATGCAAACTGCAGCATTAAACGCCTCACAGGGATGAAAAGCTTCTGGATGTCAGTGGGTTAAAGGGCATCTGTCAGCAGACTTGTCCCTATGACACTGGCTGACCTGTTACATGTGCACTTGGCAACTGAAGGCATCTGTGTTGGTCCCATGTTCAGATGTGCCCGCATTGCTGGGAAAAATGATGTCCTATTATATGCAAATGAGCCTCTAGGAGCAATGGGGGCGTTACCATTACACCTAGAGGCTCTGCTCTCTCTGCAACTGCCCCACCCTCTGCACTGACAGGGCCAGGCAGTGTAAACGTCATCACTCCTGGACCTGTCAATCAAATCCTGTCAAGTGGCCCCCTGAGCATCGGGAAATTTCCCTGTAGGAGTTATAGTACGTCTGGTCCACCCCTGCTATTATCCTACAAGGCAACAGATACACCCCCCACTAAACACTGGATAACTAGATGCCAGGCAGATAATTAATCCATTATCCAACAACGATATAATAAAAAATCACTGATTTTATTAGAACCACTGGACCCCCAGGACTATTATTAAAGCACTGGACCCCCAGGAATATTATTAAAGCACTAGACCACCAGGAATATTATTAAAGCACTAGACCACCTGGAATATTATTAAAGCACTAGACCACCAGAAATATTATTAAAACACTAGACCACCAGAAATATTATTAAAACACTGGACCACCAGGGATATTATTAAAGCACTAGACCACCAGAAATATTATTAAAACACTGGACCCCCAGGAATATTATTAAAGCACTAGACCACCTGGAATATTATTAAAGCGCTGGACCCCCAGGAATATTATTAAAGCACTAGACCACCAGGAATATTATTAAAGCACTAGACCACCTGGAATATTATTAAAGCACTAGACCACCAGGACTATTATTAAAGCACTGGACCACCAGGAATATTATTAAAGCACTAGACCACCAGGACTATTATTAAAACACTGGACCACCAGGAATATTATTAAAGCACTAGACCACCAGGAATATTATTAAAGCACTAGACCACCTGGAATATTATTAAAGCACTAGACCACCAGGACTATTATTAAAGCACTGGACCACCAGGAATATTATTAAAGCACTAGACCACCAGGAATATTATTAAAGCACTAGACCACCAGGAATATTATTAAAGCACTAGACCACCAGGACTATTATTAAAGCACTGGACCACCAGGAATATTATTAAAGCACTAGACCACCAGGACTATTATTAAAACACTGGACCACCAGGAATATTATTAAAGCACTAGACCACCTGGAATATTATTAAAACACTGGACCACCAGGAATATTATTAAAGCACTGGACCCCCAGGAATATTATTAAAGCACTGGACCACCTGGAATATTATTAAAGCACTAGACCACCAGGAATATTATTAAACTAGACCACCAGGAATATTATTAAAGCACTGGACCACCTGGAATATTATTAAAGCACTGGACCACCTGGAATATTATTAAAGCACTGGACACCCAGGAATATTATTAAAGCACTGGACCCCGAGGAATATTATTAAAGCACTAGACCACCAGGAATATTATTAAAGCACTGGACCACCAAAACTATAATTAAAGCACTGGACCCCCAGGAATATTATTAAAGCACTGGACCCCCAGGAATATTATTAAAGCACTGGACCCCCAGGAATATTATTAAAGCACTAGACCACCAGGAATATTATTAAAGCACTAGACCACCAGGAATAATATTAAAGCACTAGACCACCAGGAATAATATTAAAGCAATGGACCACCAGGAATATTATTAAAGCACTGGACCACCAGGAATATTATTAAAGCACTGGACCACCAGGACTATTATTAAAGCACTGGACCACCAGGGATATTATTAAAGTACTGGACCCCCAGGGATATTATTAAAACACTGGACCCCCTGGAATGGTTGCCGATCCAGCAGGGATATTTTGTTATGTGTGGCCTGATCCTTAGGTTGCGTTCACATGTTGAGTTTCTGTCGCAGTTTATTGCAATCCACAAGAAACTGCATTAAAACCACGAGTTGTGAAGACAGCATTAGACAAGTCTATACGATGCAGGGCGGTGGATATTTCTTAAAGCGCTATACCATTTACATTTAGCCCATCTCAGCCTTAGCGCCTATAGGCAGCTGTACGGTTTAGTACCACAAGTCTCAGAATTTTCTACTGCCCAGCGCTCTTGGTAGCACGTGAACAGCTGGTCGCCTGAACGTTAGGACTAACCTGTTGGAATCTATAGGGGGCAGAGCCAGGCTCGCTCATCACATCGCAGCGGTGGTCGCAGCAGCTCATTAACCCTTCGTCGAACACTCTACATGACAACAAAACTGAATTAATATGCAAGTTATGTGACCTTCTAAAATCTATAAAAATCCCCGGGGGTAGGAAACCTTTCATCTTATAGCACTGCCTGCAGCAAGCAGAGTAGTGAATAACAGCAGCGCATTAGGCTTCATCCACCTGGAGCAATGCCAGGCCATGAGCTGCGGATCCTAGAAGCCTCTTACTCTTGGAGACCTTCCAGCAAAGCCATTCATGCTCCACCTGTCACGCATTTCAAAAAATTGCTCCACAGTGAATATACTGTATATACCAGTGTACATGTTCCTCCAGGGGAGGCTTGTGCTTAACCCAGGGCTTTGACATGTAGTGTATTGGTTTAATGATATCCCCGGTGGTCCAGTAACTATTCCTGGTGGTCTAGTGGTTTATTCATATCCCTGGAGGTCCAGTAACTATTCCTGTGGTGTAGTGGTTTAATGATATCCCCAGTGGTCCAGGTACTATTCCTGGTGGTCTAGTGGTTTATTAATATCCCTGGTGGTCCAGTAACTATTCCTGTGGTCTAGTGGTTTAATGATATCCCCGGTGGTCCAGGTACTATTCCTGTGGTCTAGTGGTTTATTCGTATCCCCGGTGGTCCAGGTACTATTCCTGGTGGTCTAGTGGTTTATTAATATCCCTGGTGGTCCAGTAACTATTCCTGGTCATCCAGCTGATTATGGTTGTCCGTTGGTTTAATAAAATACCTGGTGACCCAGAAACTATCCCTAGTGGTCCAGTGTTCTAATACTATCCCTTGTGATCTAGTGGTCCAACAGTATATCTGGTGGTCCAATAACTATTCCTGGTGGTCCAGTGGCTTAATAATATACTTGGGGGTCTAGTAACTATGGAGGTGCAGTGGTTTAATAATATATCTGGTGGTTCAAAAACCATTCCTGGTTGTCTAGTGGTTTAAGGATATCCCTGATGGCCGAATAACCTAATATCCCTGGTGGTCCAGTAACTATTCCTGTGGTCTAGTGGTTTAATAATATCCCTGATGGTCCAGGTACTATTCCTGGTGGTCCAATTGTTTAAGGTACTTATTCCCTGGTGGTCCAATAACAATTCCTGATGGTCCAGTGGCTTACTAATATACCTGGGGGTCTACAGTCATGGCCAAAAGTTTTGAGAATTACATAAACATTGGAAATTGGAAAAGTTGCTGCTTAGGTTTTTATAATAGCAATTTGCATATACTCCAGAATGTTATGAAGAGGGATCAGATGAATTGCATAGTCCTTCTTTGCCATCAAAATTAACTTATTCCACTGCATTTCATTGCTGTCATTAAAGGACCTGCTGAGATCATTTCAGTAATCGTCTTGTTAACTCAGGTGAGAATGTTGACGAGCACAAGGCTGGAGATCATTATGTCAGGCTGATTGGGTTAAAATGGCAGACTTGACCTGTTAAAAGGAGGGTGATGCTTGAAATCATTGTTCTTCTATTGTTAACCATGGTGACCTGCAAAGAAACGCGTGCAGCCATCATTGCGTTGCATAAAAATGGCTTCACAGGCAAGGATATTGTGGCTACTAAGATTGCGCCTCAATCAACAATTTATAGGATCATCAAGAACTTCAAGGAAAGAGGTTCAATTCTTGTTAAGAAGGCTTCAGGGCGTCCAAGAAAGTCCAGCAAGCGCCAGGATCGTCTCCTAAAGAGGATTCAGCTGCGGGATCAGAGTGCCACCAGTGCAGAGCTTGCTCAGGAATGGCAGCAGGCAGGTGTGAGCACATCTGCACGCACAGTGAGGTGAAGACTTTTGGAAGATGGCCTGGTGTCAAGAAGGGCAGCAAAGAAGCCACTTCTCTCCAAAAAAAACATCAGGGACAGATTGATCTTCTGCAGGAAATATGGTGAATGGACTGCTGAGGACTGGGGCAAAGTCATATTCTCCGATGAAGCCTCTTTCCGATTGTTTGGGGCATCAGGAAAAAGGCTTGTCCAGAGAAGAAAAGGTGAGCGCTACCATCAGTCCTGTGTCATGCCAACAGTAAAGCATCCTGAGACCATTCATGTGTGGGGTTGCTTCTCATCCAAGGGAGTGGGCTCACTCACAATTTTGCCCCAAAACATAGCCCTGAATAAAGAATGGCACCAAAACACCCTCCAACAGCAACTTCTTCCAACAATCCAACAACAGTTTGGTGAAGAACAATGCATTTTCCAGCCACGATAGAGCACCGTGCCATAAGGCAAAAGTGATAACTAAGTGGCTCGGGGACCAAAACGTTGACATTTTGGGTCCATGGCCTGGAAACTCCCCAGATCTTAATCCCATTGAGAACTTGTGGTCAATCCTCAAGAGGCGGGTGGACAAACAAAAACCCACTAATTCTGACAAACTCCAAGAAGTGACTATGAAAGAATGGGTTGCTATCAGTCAGGAACTGGCCCAGAAGGTGATTGAGAGCATGCCCAGTCGCAGTGCAGAGGTCCTGAAAAAGAAGGGCCAACACTGCAAATACTGACTCTGCATAAATGTCATGTAATTGTTGATAAAAGCCTTGGAAACGTATGAAGTGCGTGTAATTATATTTCACTACATCACAGAAACAACTGAAACAAAGATCGAAAAGCAGTTTAGCAGCAAACTTTGTGAAAACGAATATTCGTGTCATTCTCAAAACTTTTGGCCACGACTGTAGTAACTATAGTGGTCCAGTGGTTTAATAATATATCTGGTGTTTCAAAAACCATTCCTGGTTGTCTAGTGGTTGGTGGCCAAAGAACCTAATATCCCTGGCGGTGCAGTAACAATTCCTAGTGGTCCAGTGGTTCTAATAAAATCACTGAAATTGTGTCGGTTTATTATATTATTATCGCTTTGGAGCCTAAATATCACAGGCATCTAATTCTTTTAGATCCTATCCCTGGTGTTCAGTGGGGTACAAAGCTCACACCTAGTGGTAAACTACATCCCTGGTGTCTAGTGGGTTAGTAACTAATAATCCAGACTAGGTAAAGGGACACCAACCCTGCTTTTGATCATCTCACTAATTGCTGTGCTGCGGAACGTCATCTATTGTCCCCTTTTATCTGTCAGTTCAGGATTGGAGTGTAAGGCCTCTTTCACACGGGCGTGAGTTTTTTTGCCCGGATAAGAGCCGGGTGCGTTGCGGGAAAATGCGCGATTTTTTCTGCGCAAGTGCAAAACATTGTCATGCGTTGCACTCGCGTGAGAAAAATCGCGCATGTTTGGTACCCAAACCCGAACTTCTTCATAGAAGTTCGGGCTTGGGATTGATGTTCTGAAGATTGTCTTATTTTCCCTTATAACATGGTTATAAGGGAAAATAATAGCATTCTGAATACAGAATGCATAGTAAACCAGCGCTAGAGGGGTTAAAAAAAAATAAAAAAAATTTTAACTCACCTTAGTCCACTTGCTCGCGAAGCTGGCATCTCCTTGTGTCTCCGCTGCTGATGAACAGGACCTGGGGTGAGCTGCTCCATTAAATAGAGCTTAAGGACCTTCGATGACGTCACTCCGGTCATTACATGGTACGTCACATGATCTTTTACCATGGTGATTCATCATGGTAAAAGACCATGTAATGACCGGAGTGACGTCATCGAAGGTCCTTAAGCTCTATTTAATGGAGCAGCTCACCCCAGGTCCTGTTCATCAGCAGCGGAGACACAAGGAGATGCCAGCTTCGCGAGCAAGTGGACTAAGGTGAGTTAAATTTTATTTTATTTTTTTTAACCCCTCTAGCGCTGGTTTACTATGCATTCTGTATTCAGAATGCTATTATTTTCCCTTATAACCATGTTATAAGGGAAAATAATAATGATCGGGTCTCCATCCCGATGGTCTCCTAGCAACCATGCGTGCAAATCGCACGGCATCCGTACTTGCTTGCGGATGCCATCCGATTTTCACACACCCCATTCACTTCTATGGGGCCTGCGTCACGTCAAAATCGGAAAATATAGAGCATGCTGCGATTTCAACTGAACGCACAAGTGATGCGTTAAAAACATCGCTCATGTGCACAGCCCCATAGAAATGAATGGGTCAGGATTTAGTGCGGGTGCCATACGTTCGCCGCACGGATCGCACCCGCACGGAAAACTCGCCCGTGTGAAAGGGGCCTAAACGGTCCCTGCCCCAAACTCTGTAAGAACGAGCCAGAAAATCAGCTGCGAAATATCCAGGAAAATCAAAAGCACAGGGATGTTTGAACAGAGCCGAGGGATTAAAACTCTGGTGTCGGTCGATAATCTCACAAATCAAAGCAAATCACTCCAAATTAAGCTTCTTACTGTCTAATCCAGCAGAAGCCGCTATCTGGTAATGACAGCTGTAATCTCGTAGCAATGCACATTCTACATATGTCTCATTCACAGAGGGAAAGGATGACACATGAGAGGGCAGGTAGCGGCGGCGGCCATATAATACTCCACATACACAGGTCCCAAATATAGCACGCTTTGCAAATGACGCATGGAGTCTATATACTTGGGCTGGAAACGTGTAATCAGCACTGGGGATGATAATGATTAATAGGGATAATTAGCAAGTGACAGTAATGGAGTATCATGTCTCTCCGCTGTGTGTCGAGAAGAGACAGTTTGCTTTGTTTTACTAAATGACGCGTGCTGCAAAAACTCGGATGTGACAAGGCGAACAATCAATAAGTATAGATAATAAGCAAGTGACAGTCATGTCACCTCCTAGATAACGTTTCAGCACCAAATGTCAGAGATCACAACCTGCAGGTTTGCTTTTAGTCCCACTTAGTCCTGATACGTACACAAACTGGATATCTACAATCAGCAGCGGCAAATGATAATTAGCAAGTGACACCATAAATTCTAAAAATGACATCCCATGTCCAAAGTAACACAGAACACACTAATCATTATCTGCATGGCAAGCAAGGTCACGGTTGAGAATTAATAATAACAATAGTACCCCGAGTACTACCTCCGTTTCACACATGTGTCTAACGGAAATTACCAATCTACGTCTTAGGTTATCTATCTATGTTTGACTAAAGGATGCAAGCAAGCTTTATAATAAGAGGGGTCAAAGCTGACAATCAACACATTGATACAGATAATAAGCAAGTGACAGTAACATCCTAGTACCAGGTCTATGTTCTAGAAATGTCCTCTGTTACCCATAACACTTTGCACTTTGATTGACTAAAGGATGTGGGTCAGGGTTAAAGATCATTAGTAAAGATAATTAGCGAGTAACAGTAATGTCACCTCCTAGATACCAGCTCAGTAACATGTCATAAGTACCAATTTTTATATTTAACCCTATAATGCTTGTTATCGTCATAGAGAAACTAGATGTACAGTATAAACTCAGCACCGTCGATCAATTATAGAGATAATAAGCAAGTGACAATAAGGGTCAACTTGTGTGTTTTGCGTGCATAATAATGACTAAGTTGGAAATATATGATCATTCGTGACAATTATCAATACAGATAATTAGCAAATGAAAGTGCCGCAACCTCCTAGTAAGTTTACGTGGTAAAGGATTTGCTACATTACTAATACTGTCTTGATTGGCTAAACGAGGCAAGCTATCTTCTCTATAATACGAGGGGTCAAGGTTGAAAATCATTAGCAGAGATAATTAGCAGGTGACAGGTCTTGTTCTATTGTCCCCACGTGAGGGATTTATGGTAATTTTTAATATTTTCTATTAAAAGCTATATTTTAGGTGGTTTACCTCTGTGATAGACAGTATTATTAACACCTCCATAAAGAAAGTAATCATTAGTTGCAATTCTCCAAAGAGATAATTAGCAAGTGACAGTGACATCGCCTCCTACATACCAGCCTAGTACCACACGGCTATATTCCACAAATGACAAAATATGTCCTATGTTACCCACAAGACTTTGCTTTGATTGACTAAAGAATCCAACCTTTCTAGAATACGGATAATTATTAGCAGAGATAATAAGGAAGTGACAGTAATATATCCTCCTACATACCACCCCCTATCATATATTTTTGGCTTGCTCAATACTGCATGCTCTCCTCCTACATGACCTAGATGTGTATAAACAGCAGAGGCCATCATCACTAAAGATAATAAGCAAGTGACCCTCACATCACTATCACATGACGTGGGAACGTGTCCTTGGCACCATGTATAGAGCAGGGTGTCTCATGACTCACTCATACCCAGGACTGTAGGGTAAGGAACTGCTTACATCACGTCACTGCTTTCTGTCACAGGGTTCCTATGGAATGACAGCAAGCAAAGATCTTGAAAACTACGAGGCAATGATACAGAAAATGAATTAGAAAATCATAAAACTTTCATTCAACACAGGACCACCCTAATATTTCTCTAGGTTCCAGCCATGGGAACGGGCCCACACTCCCTAAGCTGACCTGTAGCCACTCTGCCCCCCCTAAGGTATACCGCTACTCATAGCTATGGGCAGGCTGACCCTCAATATGGCGGTATGCAGGACGGTTCTTCTACAACATCCAATAAGGAATGCAACAGTCCAACAGGTTGTGAGGAGCTTCCTCTACATTTCGGCATCCCCTCTCTGGACCTCCTCCTGTAAGTCTAACCCCCGTTACTTTTATTTAAAGGGGGTTATCCAAGATCTATAATGTAAAACAATAAATGCTAATCACCTGACCGATCCCCTGCCGTTCCCCTTCCTGATTCGCTGCCAATCCCTACTCCTCTGCAACCACCCAGCCAATAACAGCTGAGCCCCGCCTCAGCCAGTGATTGGCTGAGCAGCCATTTCCTGTAAGTCGAGGGATCGGGAAGCAGAGAACGGCGGGTACCAAGAGGCACTGAGGTGGGAGCGGCGGGAGCAGAGAGGTGAGTGTATGATTGTATTATTTTCAAGAACCGGTCGGACAATCCTCCTCCTCTTGCCAGATTTTATGGGTCAATTCATTATGGGAGATGTAATTCAGTCTCAGGCCCCGGTGTTAGTCGCCCACCGGGCCAATCGGGGTCCGGACTCCTGGAGATTACACGAGGAGTCCAGAGGAAAAACTGCGGAAAACAATAAAAATTCTTACAGCGAATCACAAGTCTCTCTTGGGTCCTGATGGTTTGTTACAATGTATCAGCGCAGGGAACCTGTATCATTCTGGAGTCCGGCCTGGATACAACTGTAACAACCCTCCAGCTGTGAGAAGTCTTAGGTCAGGACCTCCTGGTGCCCGAGCCGCCAGCGACCACGGCATTATAAATCCAGGGCAGGGGACAATCAGAGCGATTCCGTCTGCAACGGCTGATGAGGGATAATGAGAGGAAGCGCTGGGGCCCCGGCCACGAGGAGCTTTACTGCGCAGCGCTGGAGCGCTGGGGCCCCGGCCACGAGGAGCTTTACTGCGCAGCGCTGGAGCGCTGGGGCCCCGGCCACGAGGAGCTTTACTGCGCAGCGCTGGAGCGCTGGGGCCCCGGCCAAGAGGAGCTTTACTGCGCAGCGCTGGAGCGCTGGGGCCCCGGCCACGAGGAGCTTTACTGCGCAGCGCTGGAGCGCTGGGGCCCCGGCCACGAGGAGCTTTACTGCGCAGCGCTGGAGCGCTGGGGCCCCGGCCACGAGGAGCTTTACTGCGCAGCCCTGGAGCGCTGGGGCCCCGGCCAAGAGGAGCTTTACTGTGCAGCGCTGGAGCGCTGGGGCCCCGGCCACGAGGAGCTTTACTGCGCAGCGCTGGAGCGCTGGGGCCCCGGCCACGAGGAGCTTTACTGCGCAACCCTGGAGCGCTGGGGCCCTGGCCAAGAGGAGCTTTACTGCGCAGCCCTGGAGCGCTGGGGCCCCGGCCACGAGGAGCTTTACTGCGCAACCCTGGAGCGCTGGGGCCCCGGCCAAGAGGAGCTTTACTGCGCAGCCCTGGAGCGCTGGGGCCCCGGCCACGAGGAGCTTTACTGCGCAGCGCTGGAGCAAGGGGTCAGGTGATGGGGGGGCACGGGGTGAAAAGTCAAAGGTCACGCATTTAAAGGGACATTACACTATAAAGAAGGGTAACTTCAGAAACTGGAATCAGGAGGGGGTGGATATCAGTGGAGGTGATTCTGCTAGAACACCAGATAGTATCACACCTGATAAGATTAGATACATGGCTGAACAAAGGGCATCACACATGATAGGATTAGATACACCACTCAGTAGACAGGATTGCACATAATAAGATTAGATACACTACTGAGCAGACAGTATCACACATGATGGGATTAGATACACAGCTCAGCAGACAGTATCACACAGGACAGGATTAGATACACAGCTCAGCAGACAGTATCACACATGATAAGATTAGATACACAGCTCAGCAGACAGTATCACACAGGATAGGATTAGATACACAGCTCAGCAGACAGTATCACACAGGATAGGATTAGATACACAGCTCAGCAGGCAGTATCACACAGGATAGGATTAGATACACAGCTCAGGAGACAGTATCACACAGGATAGGATTAGATACACAGCTCAGCAGACAGTATCACACGGGATAGGATTAGATACACAGATCAGCAGACAGTATCACACATGATAGGATTAGATACACAGCTCAGCAGACAGTATCACACATGATAGGATTAGATACACAGCTCAGCAGACAGTATCACACAGGATAGGATTAGATACACAGCTCAGCAGACAGAATCACACAGAATAGGATTAGATACACAGCTCAGCAGACAGTATCACACATGGTGGGATTAGATACACAGCTCAGCAGACAGTATCACACATGATCGGATTAGATACACAGCTCAGCAGACAGCATCACACAGGATAGGATTAGATACACAGCTCAGCAGACAGTATCACACAGGATAAGATTAGATACACGGCTCAGCAGACAGTATCATACATGATAGGATTAGATACACAGCTCAGCAGACAGCATCACACATGATAGGATTAGATACACAGCTCAGCAGACAGTATCACACATGATAGGATTAGATACACAGCTCAGCAGACAGTATCCCACATGATAGGATTAGATACACAGCTCAGCAGACAGTATCACACAGGATAGGATTAGATACACAGCTCAGCAGGCAGTATCACACAGGATAGGATTAGATACACAGCTCAGCAGGCAGTATCACACATGATAGGATTAGATACACAGCTCAGCAGACAGTATCACACATGATAGGATTAGATACACAGCTCAGCAGACAGTATCACACAGGATAGGATTAGATACATAGCTCAGCAGACAGTATCACACAGGATAGGATTAGATACACAGCTCAGCAGACAGTATCACACATGATAGGATTAGATACACAGCTCAGCAGACAGTATCAGACATGATAGTATTAGATACACAGCTCAGCAGACAGTATCACACAGGATAGGATTAGATACACAGCTCAGCAGACAGTATCATACAGGATAGGATTAGATACACAGCTCAGCAGACAGTATCACACATGATAGGATTAGATACACAGCTCAGCAGACAGTATCACACAGGATAGGATTAGACACACAGCTCAGCAGACAGTATCACACAGGATAGGATTAGATACACAGCCCAGCAGACAGTATCACACATGATAGGATTAGATACACAGCTCAGCAGACAGTATCACACAGGATAGGATTAGATACACAGCTTAGCAGACAGTATCACACATGATAGGATTAGATACACAGCTCAGCAGGCAGTATCACACAGGATAGGATTAGATACACAGATCAGCAGACAGTATCACACAGGATAGGATTAGATACACAGCTCAGCAGACAGTATCACACAGGATAGGATTAGATACACAGCTCAGCAGACAGTATCACACAGGATAGGATTAGATACACAGCTCAGCAGACTGTATCACACAGGACAGGATTAGATACACAGCTCAGCAGACAGTATCACACAGGATAGGATTAGATACACAGCTCAGCAGACAGTATCACACAGGACAGGATTAGATACACAGCTCAGCAGACAGTATCGCACAGGATAGGATTAGATACACAGCTCAGCAGACAGTATCACACCTGATAGGATTAGATACACAGCTCAGCAGACAGTATCACACATGATAGGCTTAGATACACAGCTCAGCAGACTGTATCACACATGATAGGATTAGATACACAGCTCAGCAGACAGTATCACACAGGATAGGATTAGATACACAGCTCAGCAGACGGTATCACACAGGATAGGATTAGATACAGCAGCTCAGCAGACAGTATCACACAGGATAGTATTAGATACACAGCTCAGCAGACAGTATCACACATGATAGGCTTAGATACACAGCTCAGCAGAC
This sequence comes from Bufo gargarizans, assembly GCF_014858855.1. NCBI lineage: Eukaryota > Metazoa > Chordata > Amphibia > Anura > Bufonidae > Bufo > Bufo gargarizans. Next base: position 46,873,868 of record NC_058083.1, on the reverse strand, counting down.
TGTATCACACAGGATAGGATTAGATACACAGCTCAGCAGACAGTATCACACAGGATAGGATTAGATACACAGCTCAGCAGACAGTATCACACAGGATAGGATTAGATACACAGCTCAGCAGACAGTATCACACATGATAGGATTAGATACACAGCTCAGCAGACGTATCACACAGGATAGGATCAGATACACAGCTCAGCAGACAGTATCACACAGGATAGGATTAGATACACAGCTCAGCAGACAGTATCACACAGGATAGGATTAGATACACAGCTCAGCAGACAGTATCACACAGGATAGGATTAGATACACAGCTCAGCAGACAGTATCACACAGGATAGGATTAGATACACAGCTCAGCAGACAGTATCACACAGGATAGGATTAGATACACAGCTCAGCAGACAGTATCACACAGGATAGGATTAGATACACAGCTCAGCAGACAGTATCACACAGGATAGGATTAGATACACAGCTCAGCAGACAGTATCACACAGGATAGGATTAGATACACAGCTCAGCAGACAGTATCCCATGCTCTCTAGAACACTAACAGTATCTGCCAAATACAGCAGTTTAATTAACCCTTTTTAAATGAGCACAAAACCAAACCTTCAATCCAAATAAAAGGAGTCCGCTTGCTTGTGGCAGGCAGAAGATGCTGGAACGTGCAGCAGGATGGACGACCAGTGCGGATAATCTCATCCTGATCTATGAGCGGTGCCGGAGAAGGGTCATTATCGCTCCATCAATACAGTGCGGGCGTCAGATCCCCAGTAATCACAGAGGGCTCCTGATTATACGTCTTCTGCAGGGCTTCCCCGAAGCATCGGGTACAACCGAAAACTACACATCCCTGACACAACCATGGATGGATAGATAGATAGATATGAGATAGATATGATATTAGGGCTGCAACGATTAATCAATGTAATCGATAATAATTGATAACTGGATTCGTTGTCGACGAATCCAGTTATCGAATAATCGCCGATTCGTTGCTATGCGGGCGGTCACTGCATCTTTATTTTACCTTACAATGACGCTCCAGTAACAGGCAGAGCGGAGGGCGGCGTAACGCCACTTACTCACGTGACGCGCCTGCTCCGCCTCCTTTATTCATAAAGTGGGCGGAGCAGGTGCGTCATGTGAGTGAGTGACGTTACGCCGCCGTCCGCTCTGCCGGTTACTGGAGGGTCATTGTAAGGTAAAATAAAGATGCAGTGATTAGTCTGCTGTGAGCAGCGGGGCCGGGGCTGTTATGGGGAGGGGGGTCTGTGTATGGCACTGCTATGGGGAGGGGGGTCTGTGTATGGCACTGTTATGGGGAGGGGGGTCTGTGCACTGTTATGGGGAGGGGGATCTGTGCACTGTTATGGGGAGGGGGATCTGTGCACATATCCTCTTCCTCATAACAGCGCCACCCACAGATCCCCCTCTCCATAACAGTGCCACCCACAGATCCCCCGCTCCATAACAGTGCCACCCACAGATCCCCCTTTCCATAACAGTGCCACCCACAGATCCCCCTCCCCATAACAGTGCCACCCACAGATCCCCCTCCCCATAACAGTGCCACCCACAGATCCCCCTCTCCATAACAGCGCCACCCACAGATCCCCCTCTCCATAACTGCCCCACCCACAGATCCCCCTCTCCATAACTGCCCCACCCACAGATCCCCCTCTCCATAACTGCGCCACCCACAGATCCCCCTCTCCATAACTGCGCCACCCACAGATCCCCCCCCTCCATAACAGCGCCACCCACAGATCCCCCCCCTCCATAACAGCGCCGTCCACAGATCCCCCCCATAATAGCGCCACCCACAGATCCTCCCCATAACAGCGCCGTCCACAGATCCCCCTCCCCATAACAGCGCCGTCCACAGATCCCCCTCCCCATAACAGCGCCACCCACAGATCCCCCTCTCCATAACAGCGCCACCCACAGATCCCCCTCTCCATAACAGTTCCACCCACAGATCCCCCTCTCCATAACTGCGCCACCCACAGATCCTCCCCATAACAGCGCCACCCACAGATCTCCCCCTCCATAACAGCGCCACCCACAGATCCCCCCCTCCATAACAGCGCCACCCACAGATCCCCCCCTCCATAACAGCGCCACCCACAGATCCTCCCCATAACAGCGCCACCCACAGATCCTCCCCATAACAGCGCCACCCACAGATCCTCCCCATAACAGCGCCGTCCACAGATCCCCCCCATAATAGCGCCACCCACAGATCCTCCCCATAACAGCGCCGTCCACAGATCCCCCTCCCCATAACAGCGCCGTCCACAGATCCCCCTCCCCATAACAGCGCCACCCACAGATCCCCCTCCCCATAACAGCGCCACCCACAGATCCCCCCCCATAACAGCGCCGTCCAAAGATCCTCCCCATAATAGTGTCGTCCACAGATCCCCCATAATAGTGTCGTCCACAATTTGTTTTAATATGGCCTTTGAACATAATTTTTCAAGTAAAATCATATAAACCTTTTTGTTTTGTAATTTTGTTGTTTTTCCCGATTAATCGTAGAAATTAATCGGCAACTAATCGATTATTCAAATAATCGTTAGCTGCAGCCCTATATGAGATAGATAGATGGATAGATAGATAGATAGATAGATAGGAGATATACAGAGAGCAGTCATGTGACTCTGCGCGGTGTGTACCGCTATCACTATTACGGCGCCCTCTGGCTGAATAATACTGTATATTCACCGCTCTATATGCTTGGGGACAGCCGGGTGGCACCACGTGTGGTCATCCACACACTTTCTAGATCACTGAATGGTACAGTCTCTGCTCCACGAAGCGGAGGACGCGTCTCGAAATAAGAAGCTAGATTTCCCTTTCAGGATTCTGGAAAAGCTGAGTGACACGTGAGCTCCAGTGACGGTCACTATGGAGGACTCGGTTCCATAATATCCCTGCATTAATATGTAACCCTGGTGATGGCGGCTGGTCAATCATTACTAGAAAATATCCAGGGCTGTCTAATCCTACATGGGGTGGGCCGAGGCCTTGGACTACCTCACCCACAGTGTGCATGGAGGCCTCTCACCTCTCCCATGGCAGACTGTAACAGTAACACACGACAAAGAAATCAAAAAGAGCGGGCGGCACTGCTCGGTGACCCCTCACACGATGGACGCCCTCCGACACCCAGTCACACCCGGTGTTAGTGGTGCTCAGCCAACAGCCCAGACAACTCGCAGAACTCTTCATTGTAGAAAATACAGGTAGACGGCAGTCACCACTGTCAGAAGCGTCTTCTTTATTCCTCCATAGAAGTACAAACATACATAGGGCTGGGGCGGATACTCCTATCTCAGGACGCTAAACTGTAGCGACGGCTGTTTCTGTAGCCGGAAGAAGCGCGGTTGCGTGAAACGTCCGTCACTACAGTTTAGCGTCCCGAGATATGAGTATCCGCCCCAGCCCTATGAATGTTTGTACTTCTATGGAGGAAAAAAGAAGAAACTTCTGACAGTGGTGACTGCCGTCTGTCTGTATTTTCTACAATCAAGAGACTTTAATATTACTTATCCTGTACTGATCCTGAGTTACATCCTGTATTAGACTCCAGAGCTGCACTCACTATTCTGCTGGTGGAGTCACTGTGTACATACATTACTTATCCTGTACTGATCCTGAGTTACATCCTGTATTAGACTCCAGAGCTGCACTCACTATTCTGCTGGTGCAATCACTGTGTACATACATTACATTACTTATCCTGTACTGATCCTGAGTTACATCCTGTATTAGACTCCAGAGCTGCACTCACTATTCTGCTGGTGCAGTCACTGTGTACATACATTACATTACTTATCCTGTACTGATCCTGAGTTACATCCTGTATTATACTCCAGAGCTGCACTCACTATTCTGCTGGTGCAGTCACTGTGTACATACATTACATTACTTATCCTGTACTGATCCTGAGTTACATCCTGTATTAGACTCCAGAGCTGCACTCACTATTCTGCTGGTGCAGTCACTGTGTACATACATTACATTACTTATCCTGTACTGATCCTGAGTTACATCCTGTATTATACTCCAGAGCTGCACTCACTATTCTGCTGGTGGAGTCACTATGTACATACATTACATTACTTATCCTGTACTGATCCTGAGTTACATCCTGTATTATACTCCAGAGCTGCACTCACTATTCTGCTGGTGGAGTCACTGTGTACATACATTACATTACTTATCCTGTACTGATCCTGAGTTACATCCTGTATTATACTCCAGAGCTGCACTCACTATTCTGCTGGTGGAGTCACTGTGTACATACATTACATTACTTATCCTGTACTGATCCTGAGTTACATCCTATATTATACTCCAGAGCTGCACTCACTATTCTGCTGGTGCAGTCACTGTGTACATACATTACATTGCTATGAGTATGAGCGCCACCATGTGGTCTATAAGCACTATAAATTACACACACTGCATGCTTTAGAACATTGAAAACAAGATGAAGGGGTCACAATTTAGTGCAGTAGCTGAGTCACATAACTATGAGTATCAGTATAGAGAATTGTTCCACAGTAAAGGTAAATTAACACATAAAAAAGACAAAAAAAGGGAGGATGATGGAAAAGTAGTAAACTGCAGAGACGAGAAGTGTCTGAAAACTGGTGGTCTAGTCTGAAAGGAGAAGATGAGGAAAGAGAACATCTACATCAGAGAGACGTCACTGGATGTAAGAGGTATGGGGCGCTGTATTACCCTGTATGTTCTGTAGTGATGGGAGGGTGGCTCTAGGATTTGTCCCACCCTGTCGCATCCGGCCCCAGACTTCAGGTCGTACTGTGCGTGTTCTGAATTCTGGGGCCTCACACCCATCTACTACATTATCTGTACTCAGAGAGCTATCACTGTGTTGTCTGTGGTGTTACATAGGACTGCAGGTGACATCTACTACATTATCTGTACTCAGAGAGTTATCACTGTGTTGTCTGTGGTGTTACATAGGACTGCAGGTGACATCTACTACATTATCTGTACTCAGAGAGTTATCACTGTGTTGTCTGTGGTGTTACATAGGACTGCAGGTGACATCTACTACATTATCTGTACTCAGAGAGCTATCACTGTGTTGTCTGTGGTGTTACATAGGACTGCAAGTGACATCTACTACACTATCTGTACTCAGAGAGTTATCCCTGTGTTATCTGTGGTGTTACATAGGACTGCAGGAGATATCTACTACATTATCTGTACTCAGAGAGCTATCACTGTGTTATCTGTGCTGTTACATAGGACTGCAAGTGACACGTACTACATTATCTGTACTCAGAGAGTTATCACCGTGTTATCTGTGGTGTTACATAGGACTGCAAGTGACATCTACTACACTATCTGTACTCAGAGAGTTATCACTGTGTTGTCTGTGGTGTTACATAGGACTGCAGGTGACATCTACTACATTATCTGTACTCAGAGAGTTATCCCTGTGTTATCTGTAGTGTTACATAGGACTGCAAGTGACATCTGCTACACTATCTGTACTCAGAGATTTATCCCTGTGTTATCTGTGCTGTTACATAGGACTGCAAGTGACATCAACTACACTATCTGTACTCAGAGATTTATCCCTGTGTTATCTGTGCTGTTACATAGGACTGCAGGTGACATCTACTACATTATCTGTACTCAGAGTTATCCCTGTGTTATCTGTGGTGTTACATAGGACTGCAGGTGACATCTACTACATTATCTGTACTCAGAGAGTTGTCATTGTGTTATCTGTGGTGTTACATAGGACTGCAGGTGATATGTACTATATTATCTGTAAAAAGAGGCGTGGCTATATGTTAGTGGCGGGGGGCGCAATACTTGGCTTGCCCCGGGTGCTGGCAACCCACGCTACGCCACTGCATGCCTATGGGTACATAAACCAGATAGTAAGTTAGAGCCATTTTAAATTAAAAAAAAACCTGCAGGTGCGCTGACCTGACACAACGTGGTCATGTGATCTTATGACATCATCACTTGGATGTGATGTCAGCTAGATGCAGCATATGTAAAGTGCCAGCCAGGCGCAGGATGTATAGGCAGGTACCCTTTTCATTCTACATCATCTCTGTAAAGAAAACCTTTTTTCAGATCCCCCTCCTTTTTATGAACTCTCCTGTGTTCTCTCCTGTCCTTATACTATAAACCAGGGGCCCCTGATGTTTTGTCCCAGGCCCCGAATGTCCTGCCTGCCAGATAGATACAACTGTATTGTCGTCCTCAGGACCGCAATATAATTGAATCTAATGCAGTAGTAGAGCTGAAGGACCTGTGGTGACATCACAGGTCATGTGACCAATAAAACAGGCAGTGGTTTAGAAGGACCTGTGATGATGTCACCATCATGTGACCTGTGCAGGAGAGGATGGCAGTGAATAGGTCCTGGGGGAAGAAGCTGTGGTGAGGTCTGCTACATGTAGGGTGTCCACTGGCTTCACCCAAGACAGCCGGGCCTCGCCGGCCAAACGCCCAGACTCATAAACCACGCCCGCCTCCGTGAAGCCACACCCCCATTACCACCCGGGGGGGGGGGGGGGAATGGGGGGAGGAGAGGGAAGAAGCTTCTGAATAGAAGGTGAGCGGGGGCAGCCGGGGGGCTTCTCTCCCCTTCAGTCAGCCACAGGGAGCCATGTCTGCGGCTCTAGTGACTCTGAGCGTGACATCCCCATGTCCGTCCAGGCCCTGTGCCGGACGGAGGACAGGGAGCCAGAAAACTGGACGTCTGGCCACCCTCGCTACATGAGGAGAGGTAAGTGAAGGGAGAGGCTGAGCAATGCTGGGAGTTGTAGTTATTTAACTGGGACTGTATGTTGGGGCTGAAGGGAGGGATGTTATTTACATGGGACTGTATGTTGGAGGGGGCTGGCGGGGGAGTGATGTTATTTACAAAGGACTGTATTTTGGAGGGGGCAGGAGAGATGGTGTGATGTTATTTACATGGGACTGTATGGTGGAGGGAGGAATATAACTACTGGGGCACTGCAAATCCAGGGGACATTATAGGTTTTCTTATTACTACTGGGGGCTCTATAGGAGGGACTTATTTCTACTTAGGGGGGCCTTAATACTACTGAGGGGTCTGTAGAGAGCATTATTACCACTGGGGAACAATAGGGGGGCTTATTTGTACTGGGGGCTCTGTAAGGGCATTATTAATACTGGAGGGCTCTTCAACTAATGGGGGCACTCTTGGGGAGCGTTATCACAGTTGGGGGCACTGTAGGGGGCAGTATTACTAATGGGGGCACTCTAGAAGGGAATTACTATTGGTGGGACTATGAGAAGCACTATTACTATGGGGGCACTATTATTTCTTCAGGATAGTATTTGGGGGTATTGTGGGGCACAGCGAGCAGCAGGATAACACTGTGGGGGCTCCAGGTTGGGGGATGATGATAGAAATGTGAGGAAGCTAAGATGTCTGTGTGTCACACTCTGCAGAGACGAGGCGGCTGAGAGAAGTGTCCGGACCGTATGGAGAAGATGATGACAGAGAAGATCTACATCGGAGGAGGCGTCACCTGGATGTGACAGGTATGTGCTGCTGTATAGCAAGTACAGCAAAATGCAGTGTGTGGGGGGAGGGGGGACGACTTAGAGAACTGGGCCATATTCATTGGGGACTCAGATCTTTTGAGACCCTAACAACGCCCCTGCAATAATCAGTGATCAGCAGGGTGTTCTCATGGTGATAGATAATCAGTTCTCACCTCTCCCTTATCCTATCTACATTCTGCTCCAAGGCGCTTAGTTACAGTGCAATGTGTGGCACCTGCTCAGCAGTAAGTTCCTTCTCTTTAGGGTCCATTGACACGTCCGTAGTGCACTGCGGATCCGCAATACACTCGGCCGGCACCCCCAAAGAACTGTCTATTCTTGTCCGCAAGACAAGAATAGGACATGTTCTATTTTTTTCCGGAGCCGCAGACCGAAAGATCGGCGGTGCTCCGGAAATGCGGATGCGGAGAGCAGATAGTGTGCTCTTCGCATCCATTCCGTCCCCATAGAGAATGAATGGGTCCGCACCCGTTCCACAACGGATGCGGACCCTTTATACGGACGTGTGAATGGAGCCTAAGACAGAGCCAGACGTCCACTACTGGGCCTGTCTGCTGTCACTTCAGAGCTGCTAGACGGCAATCATGGCAGCGCAGAACACGGCAGCTCCACTTCTTACATGTTTCTTTTATTCCCATTACTTGCACATGATTCTCAGCGTTTCCAGGACACACATACACAGAGAGCTTCTCTAACCTCTCCTGAGGACAAGTTCAGATATTTCTTACAATAATTAAGAGTATTACAAAGTCTTCCAGTTATTAACGGCACAGCGCATTACTTATTTACTTACAGGAATTTAGAAAATGTCAGGAATTTCAGAAATTGTATTCCAATAAGCATGGTGTCATTCCATCTAAGTGTCCTGTATAGTAAGAAAAAGCCCAATGTCACCATTTTACTACAGGAAATGTGTTATTACTAAATTATTGGCCATTTATGAGGGAGTCAGAGTCGGACAGGCCCACCAGAGCGGCAGAGGATTCTCAGGTGGGCCTAGGCTCTGATACTATAGTGGACCCCAAAGGTCCAAGAGAAAAAAACATATGGAGCCAAAAACTTGCCTCTAGGATGTATTTCTTTGAATCAAAATCTATTACCCTAAGTTCACACCTGAGCGTTTTACAGCGCGTTCAAACGCGCTGTAAAACGCTCAACACATGAAAACCAATGCTTCATTATGGGAATGGTTCTCACCTGGGCGTTTTACAGCGCGTACGATCGCGCTGTAAAACGCCCGACGCATACTCAAGTTCTTGAGCTTCTTTGGGGAGTTTTGACGCGCGTTTGTGGCCATAGGACACTGCAGTCAATCACACAAACGCGCGTCAAACGCGCATTTACTATTGCAAAAAACGCGCATAAAAACGCGCGACAAAAACGCGCGTAAAACGCACGTTTGAGAAACGCTCAGGTGTGAAAGCAGGGTTAGGCAAGGTACGGAATCTCCTTAAAGACAGTAGTCCTGTATGGAGATGTACTGAAACTACTCCGTGGTATGGAGAGGTACTGGAACTACTCCGTGGTATGAAGATTTAATGGAACTACTCCATGGGATGGAGAGGTACTGGAACTACTCCATGGGATGGAGAGGTACCGGAACTACTCCATGGGATGGAGAGGTACCGGAACTACTCCATGGGATGGAGAGGTACCGGAACTACTCCATGGGATGGAGAGGTACCGGAACTACTCCATGGGATGGAGAGGTACCGGAACTACTCCATGGGATGGAGAGGTACCGGAACTACTCCATGGGATGGAGAGGTACCGGAACTACTCCATGGGATGGAGAGGTACCGGAACTACTCCATGGGATGGAGAGGTACCGGAACTACTCCATGGGATGGAGAGGTACCGGAACTACTCCATGGGATGGAGAGGTACCGGAACTACTCCATGGGATGGAGAGGTACCGGAACTACTCCATGGGATGAAGAGGTACCGGAACTACTCCATGGGATGGAGAGGTACCGGAACTACTCCATGGGATGGAGAGGTACCGGAACTACTCCATGGGATGGAGAGGTACCGGAACTACTCCATGGGATGGAGAGGTACCGGAACTACTCCATGGGATGGAGAGGTACCGGAACTACTCCATGGGATGGAGAGGTACCGGAACTACTCCATGGGATGGAGAGGTACCGGAACTACTCCATGGGATGGAGAGGTACCGGAACTACTCCATGGGATGAAGAGGTACCGGAACTACTCCATGGGATGGAGAGGTACCGGAACTACTCCATGGGATGGAGAGGTACCGGAACTACTCCATGGGATGGAGAGGTACCGGAACTACTCCATGGGATGGAGAGGTACTGGAACTACTCCATGGGATGAAGAGGTACTGGAACTACTCCATGGGATGGAGAGGTACTGGAACTACTCCATGGGATGGAGAGGTACTGGAACTACTCCATGGGATGGAGAGGTACTGGAACTACTACATGGGATGGAGAGGTACTGGAACTACTCCGTGGTATGGAGATGTACTGGAACTACTCTATGGTATGAAGATGTAATGGAACTACTCCATGGGATGGAGAGGTACCGGAACTACTCCATGGGATGGAGAGGTACCGGAACTACTCCATGGGATGGAGAGGTACCGGAACTACTCCATGGGATGGAGAGGTACCGGAACTACTCCATGGGATGGAGAGGTACCGGAACTACTCCATGGGATGGAGAGGTACCGGAACTACTCCATGGGATGGAGAGGTACCGGAACTACTCCATGGGATGGAGAGGTACCGGAACTACTCCATGGGATGGAGAGGTACCGGAACTACTCCATGGGATGGAGAGGTACTGGAACTACTCCATGGGATGGAGAGGTACTGGAACTACTCCATGGGATGGAGAGGTACTGTAACTACTCCATGGGATGGAGAGGTACTGGAACTACTCCATGGTATGGAGAGGTACTGGAACTACTCCATGGTATGGAGACTTATTAGCAATGCTCCATGGGAAACAACTATGCAAAGAGGTGTCTACAAAAAAAAGAGAACCATCTCATCAGCACCACCTACAGGTAGTGGCTCTTTATGAGTCAAGATCCAACTTTCCAACAAGCCTTGGGATTTGACAAGGGAATATAGCAAGACCAGATATTCATCTGTAGACAGCTGTATTGGGGTGCATGCCCCTCATCCGTATGGAGTAGGATTCTGGCGGACTCCCCGATACAGCTGTCTGATACAGATATCTGGTCTGGCTATATTCTCTTGTCAAATTCCAAGACTTGTTGGAAAGTCGGATCTTGACTCACAGGGAGCCACTTCCAGTAGGTGGTGCTGACGAGAGGGTTCTCTCTCATTTGGGAGATACCTCTTTGCATAGACTTTATGGATGATATTAGGGTTGGGCCTCGAGAATAATTTTCTCTGGTGGGCCCAAGGATCCAAGAACTGGAGTTGGAGTCAGAGCTTTGGCTTACCGACTCCACAGCCCTGGTATAGTCACTACTAAAATGATGGTTTTACCCCATTATCCCAATTCCTAAAATGTTCCTAGATAAACTCCAAGGCTTCATCAATCAATATATTTGGAGAAGGCTTCTGTGCCAAATGGGAGTCCTGAACCTCATATCTTATTCCCATGCGACCATGCTGGATTCCATTCAAGGTTGGTGGACCTCCACATATAATAGAAATGGACTGCCATAAAACTGGTCAATTCTAGACCTCCACTTACATCTCTGCTTCATTCACCCCATCTTCAACACGAATTGTCAGCATTAAGGGGTTGTCCGCTTTCTGATACTGGTAACCGATCCCACTCAGAGAAGTGATACTTGCATGGAAATCAGGAGGAGGCGCCTTCTGTGTTCTTATAAAAATCAGGCACCGGACATTAGGAAGTATGTGAGTGACCACCACCAATGGCAGCCATTACAATGCTAATAGGCCTGCTTGTCGGTCTTCACTGCTGTCCTGGCATTCTATTCCAGGATGGACAATGCTATATGCACCCTTTAGTCACCCTCGGTGGAGCTGCCTCTGTGGAACCTGCTGGAATTCCCAGATGTAAACTCTGAACTACTTCCCCATAATCCCCACATAAATGACCTCTCAGTTCCTGTTTATCTGCAGCCGCACATTGTGCTGCGGATTTCACATGACCCCCTCCTCCCCCGCTCAGGTCCCACAGGACACACGCTCATGATCCAAAGGTGCCTATCACCAGCGCATCCCGTACAGATCACATAAAGGCAGCGGACATCATATATTCAATACCCTGAGTAATCCTGTCACCATCCAGAGCAGACAGAGAGGGGGAGAAGGGGTTATTTAAAGGGCAAGTCCCCTAAAAGTACAAAAAATATAAAAAATCCACACGAGAAGTACCCTTGTAAAAATTATTTTTAGCATTTTCTGTTTCTGAAAGCTGAGTAAGAAGAAATACGCCTGTTACACCCTACCCACTACTTTTTTTTCTATTGGTGTCAGTCTTTACTGCTCATGAATCAGGACGCTCAGGATGAATAAACTAGAGGCCTCTGTCAGATTAGGGCGCTATAGAGGACTTCACAGCATGCAGTTCCTATTTAATATTGAACAGTATCACAGAGGAAGCCCCTATGGCTGCTATATGTCGTGATGAGAGGGAAGGGTGGACCCAATTCAGGGAGAAGTAGTATCTACAATAGATGGATTATTCCTATGGTCTGGATATATGCGGCTAACAAACTGTAAGCTGCATGAGTTCAAGAAAATTTTTAAATCTGCTCCTTGGGGGTGGGACAAACAATAGCCATTCTCTGGTGGAGGTGGGGACTGGAAACCAGCAGCAGCAGGAAGCGGCCCTATTTTTTATATTTGATTGAGTCTTCCTGTCATGTGGTCTACATATAAATTGCAGGCTTCTTGAGTCAAGTAAATTTGGTCCTCGGGGGCGGGACAGACAAGCATTGATTGTGTTTTGAGTAAAGTTAGAAGATGCCCTATTGTAAATTTAGCCATAGTGCCCCCCTTCATTCTGTATGCCCCTAGTTATGTGGTTTGTTAATAAATAGCTAGAAATTAGATTTTAAACATTATAGTTCAATAAAATGTGGTCCTTGGGGGCGGGACAAACAAGCACAGTGCCCTCTTGTCTCGGGAAGGTAGTTGTGGCGCCCCTTTATACATGCTCCCAGTCATGCAGCCTGCATATAACTTAAATTTAGAGTGTAGGCTCCTCGGTTCAAGAAAACCTGCTCCTTGGGGGTGGGACAAACAATAACCGTCACCTGGGTGAAGGTGCATTTGGAAAGCAGCGGCAGGAGGGAGCCCTTTATTTTTTTTCTGCTATGTCGACCCCTGTCTTCTGGTCTGCATAAAGATTGTAAGATCAGTCAGTCAAGAAAATGTGGTCCTTGGGGGTGGGACAAACAAGCACAGTGCCCTCCTATCTCAGAAAGGCGGTTGTGTTTGTGTAAATATGAATTTTGCCATGGTACCCCTCTTTACTCTGTGTATTCCAGAGTCATGTTGCTTGCGTATGACTAAAACAACTTGGTTAAAAAAAGAACTGCTCCCTGGGGGCGGGGCAAACAACAGTCAGCATTTCCTGGTATGGGGTAGAGATGAGTATTGGAAAGCGGCAGCACGAAGGAGCCCTATTATTTATATTTGCTATGTTGACCCCTGCCCTGTGCTCTGCATATAAATTATAAGACCTGTCAGTCAAGAAAAGGTGGTCCTCGGGGGCCGGAACAAACAAGCACAGGGATCATTGAGTTTGTGTGACCCTGAAAGGGTTAACCTGTAGTCCTATACACAACCACAGATGACACACGAGTGCTTCTAAATGACAGACTCAGTTCTGCTACATCTGTATGCCAGTAAGAGAAGGCAAGTGTCACGATGAATGATATAAATTAGCGGTCCTGTCAATCACTGTCACAATAATTAGGTATCTCAATCCCAGTCCTAATCCGCGCGCAGCACAGCACAACGCAATCCGCGCCGACACTACACCAAAACCAACACTAAGCTGATAATATAACACACTAGGCAATGACTACAGAAAGCAGAGGCGCAGTGACAAGTACAGGGATGCCGCCTGCAGCAGCAGATACCAGGCCAAGGGATATGATGATGATGAGGATGATGGGGGTGATAATCCAATTGTGCAATGATACAATGATAAGGAGGAGTCCCACACCAGTGAGGACTGGGCACTGACCAGTTGGGCGTCCCCTGCTCCCCCACCTTCAGAGACAAATGGACAAACACTGTCCTGTGTGCTGGGAAAGACCCCAGGAGGTGACACGTGCATGTGAAGGTGACAGGTCACACAGTGCTGCAGATGACGTGCAGCGGAGTGGGGTTTGCAGCGCTGGGAGGGGGGTCTGGGGTTTTTTCACCATAGAGACGTCTGCCAGTAGGGGGCGCTCAGTATAGAGGAGTTGTGTGCACACTAGTGGTGTGGGGTCATGTGGGGGGTGCTGTATGTAGCAGAGGTGACATAGTGGGGACACAGTGCAGTGCAAGGGGGGTTTTCAGTATAATAAGTATTGTAATAGAGTGCAGTGTTGTAATATGGCGGTATGTCGTAGTGTTCTGCAGTGCAGGGTTGTGTAGAAGCAACATATTGTGGAAGTGTTCTGCAGTGCTAGTGGGGTGACATGTAGTGGAAGGGAGCAGTGCTGGAGGGATGACATGAAGTGGAGGGGAGCAGTGCTGGTGGGGTGACATGTAGTGGAGGGGAGCAGTGCTGGTGGGGTGACATGTAGTGGAGGGGAGCAGTGCTGGTGAGGTGACATGCAGTGGAGGGGAGCAGTGCTGGTGGGGTGACATGTAGTGGAGGGGAGCAGTGCTGGTGGGGTGACATGTAGTGGAGGGGAGCAGTGCTGGTGAGGTGACATGCAGTGGAGGGGAGCAGTGCTGGTGGGGTGACATGTAGTGGAGGGGACCAGTGCTGGTGAGGTGACATGTAAGGGAGGGGAGCAGTGCTGGTGAGGTGACATGCAGTGGAGGGGAGCAGTGCTGGTGGGGTGACATGTAGTGGAGGGGAGCAGTGCTGGTGAGGTGACATGTAGTGGAGGGGAGCAGTGCTGGTGGGGTGACATGTAGTGGAGGGGAGCAGTGCTGGTGGGGTGACATGCAGTGGAGGGGAGCAGTGCTGGTGAGGTGACATGCAGTGGAGGGGAGCAGTGCTGGTGAGGTGACATGTAGTGGAGGGGAGCAGTGCTGGTGAGGTGACATGTAGTGGAGGGGAGCAGTGCTGGAGGGGTGACATGTAGTGGAGGGGAGCAGTGTTGGTGAGGTGACATGTAGTGGAGGGAAGCAGTGCTGGTGGGGTGACATGTAGTGGAGGGGAGCAGTGCTGGTGAGGTGACATGTAGTGGAGGGGAGCAGTGCTGGTGAGGTGACATGTAGTGGAGGGGAGCAGTGCTGGTGAGGTGACATGTAGTGGAGGGGAGCAGTGCTGTTGAGGTGACATGTAGTGGAGGGGAGCAGTGCTGGAGGGGTGACATGCAGTGGAGGGGAGCAGTGCTGGAGGGATGACATGAAGTGGAGGGAAGCAGTGCTGGTGGGGTGACATGTAGTGGAGGGGAGCAGTGCTGGAGGGATGACATGAAGTGGAGGGAAGCAGTGCTGGTGGGGTGACATGTAGTGGAGGGAAGCAGTGCTGGTGGGGTGACATGTAGTGGAGGGGAGCAGTGCTGGTGGGGTGACATGTAGTGGAGGGGAGCAGTGCTGGAGGGGTGACATGCAGTGGAGGGCAGCAGTGCTGGTGAGGTGACATGCAGTGGAGGGGAGCAGTGCTGGTGAGGTGACATGTAGTGGACGGGAGCAGTGCTGGTGGGGTGACATGTAGTGGAGGGGAGCAGTGCTGGTGGGGTGACATGCAGTGGAGGGGAGCAGTGCTGGTGAGGTGACATGCAGTAGAGGGGAGCAGTGCTGGTGAGGTGACATATAGTGGAGGGGAGCAGTGCTGGTGGGGTGACATGTAGTGAAGGGGAGCAGTGCTGGTGAGGTGACATGTAGTGGAGGGGAGCAGTGCTGGTGAGGTGACATGTAGTGGAGGGGAGCAGTGCTGGTGAGGTGACATGTAGTGGAGGGGAGCAGTGCTGGTGAGGTGACATGTAGTGGAGGGGAGCAGTGCTGGAGGGGTGACATGTAGTGGAGGGGAGCAGTGCTGTTGGGGTGACATGTAGTGGAGGGGAGCAGTGCTGGTGGGGTGACATGTAGTGGAGGGGACCAGTGCTGGTGAGGTGACATGTAGTGGTGAGGTGACATGTGGAGGGGAGCAGTGCTGGTGAGGTGACATGCAGTGGAGGGGAGCAGTGCTGGAGGGGTGACATGTAGTGGAGGGGAGCAGTGCTGGTGAGGTGAAATGCAGTGGAGGGGAGCAGTGCTGGTGGGGTGACATGTAGTGGAGGGGAGCAGTGCTGGTGGGGTGACATGTAGTGGTGGGGAGCAGTGCTGGTGAGGTGAGATGCAGTGGAGGGGAGCAGTGCTGGAGGGGTGACATGTAGTGGAGGGGAGCAGTGCTGGTGGGGTGACATGTAGTGGAGGGGAGCAGTGCTGGTGGGGTGACATGCAGTGAAGGGGAGCAGTGCTGGTGGGGTGACATGTAGTGGAGGTGAGGTGATATGTAGTGGAGGGGAGCAGTGCTGGTGAGGTGACATGTAGTGGAGGGGAGCAGTGCTGATGAGGTGACATGTAGTGGAGGGGAGCAGTGCTGATGAGGTGACATGTAGTGGAGGGGAGCAGTGCTGGTGAGGTGACATGTAGTGGAGGGGAGCAGTGCTGGAGGGGTGACATGTAGTGGAGGGGAGCAGTGCTGGTGAGGTGACATGTAGTGGAGGGGAGCAGTGCTGGTGAGGTGACATGTAGTGGAGGGGAGCAGTGCTGGTGGGGTGACATGTAGTGGAGGGGAGCAGTGCTGATGGGGTGACATGTAGTGGAGGGGAGCAGTGCTGGTGAGGTGACATGTAGTGGAGGGGAGCAGTGCTGGTGAGGTGACATGCAGTGGAGGGGAGCGGTGCTGGAGGGGTGACATGTAGTGGAGGGGAGCTGTGCTGGTGAGGTGACATGTAGTGGAGGGGAGCAGTGCTGGTGGGGTGACATGTAGTGGAGGGGAGCAGTGCTGGTGGGGTGACATGTAGTGGAGGGGAGCAGTGCTGGAGGGGTGACATGTAGTGGAGGGGAGCAGTGCTGGAGGGGTGACATGTAGTGGAGGGGAGCAGTGCTGGTGGGGTGGGGTGACATGCAGTGGAGGGGAGCAGTGCTGGTGAGGTGACATGCAGTGGAGGGGAGCAGTGCTGGAGGGGTGACATGTAGTGGATGGGAGCAGTGCTGGAGGGGTGACATGTAGTGCAGGGCTGTGCTGTAGATGGGGACATGTAGTGGAGGGGAGCAGTGCTGGTGAGGTGACATGTAGTGGAGGGGAGCAGTGCTGGTGAGGTGACATGTAGTGGAGGGGAGCAGTGCTGTAGATGGAGACATGTAGTGAAGGGGAGCAGTGCTGGTGAGGTGACATGTAGTGGAGGGGAGCAGTGCTGGTGAGGTGACATGTAGTGGAGGGGAGCAGTGCTGGTGAGGTGACATGTAGTGGAGGGGAGCAGTGCTGTAGATGGTGACATGTAGTGGAGGGGAGCAGTGCTGGAGGGGTGACATGTAGTGGAGGGGAGCAGTGTTGGAGGGGTGACATGTAGTGGAGGGGAGCAGTGCTGGAGGGGTGACATGTAGTGGAGGGGAGCAGTGCTGGAGGGGTGACATGTAGTGGAGGGGAGCAGTGTTGGAGGGGTGACATGTAGTGGAGGGGAGCAGTGCTGGAGGGGTGACATGTAGTGGAGGGGAGCAGTGCTGGTGAGGTGACATGTAGTGGAGGGGAGCAGTGCTGGAGGGGTGACATGTAGTGGAGGGGAGCAGTGCTGGTGAGGTGACATGTAGTGGAGGGGAGCAGTGCTGGTGGGGTGACATGTAGTGGAGGGGAGCAGTGCTGGTGGGGTGACATGTAGTGGAGGGGAGCAGTGCTGGAGGGGTGACATGTAGTGGAGGGGAGCAGTGCTGGTGGGGTGACATGTAGTGGAGGGGAGCAGTGCTGGTGAGGTGACATGCAGTGGAGGGGAGCAGTGCTGGTGAGGTGACATGTAGTGGAGGGGAGCAGTGCTGGTGGGGTGACATGTAGTGGAGGGGAGCAGTGCTGGTGAGGTGACATGTAGTGGAGGGGAGCAGTGCTGGAGGGGTGACATGTAGTGGAGGGGAGCAGTGCTGGTGGGGTGACATGTAGTGGAGGGGAGCAGTGCTGGTGAGGTGACATGCAGTGGAGGGGAGCAGTGTTGGAGGGGTGACATGTAGTGGAGGGGAGCAGTGCTGTAGATGGAGACATGTAGTGCAGGGCTGTGCTGTAGATGGGGACATGCAGTGTACAGTGTACTGCAGAGTGGCGGTGACATGCAGCGCCTGGCAGTGTGCTGGGTGCTGCCCCTGTGCCCGGCCTGCCCGTGCCCCGGCTCTTACCATACATCGCTGCCGCTTTGTGCCCGGTCTCGCTCCGTCTCCTCCTCGGCTCCAGCACCAGGGAGGGGGCTGGGCATGAATGGAGGGGCTGGACGGGCTCATTCAGCATCTTTCCCCCCCGGGAGGGGCGGGGTTATGTAAATGAATCTCCTCCCATCATGCATCAGCTCCTGATAACCGGCTGCTGGGGGAGGTGTGAGGTCTGTAGAGCCTCCTGCCCTTCACCTCATCATCCGCACTGTGTGCGTTATCACTGGCGACCATACAGTCCTCTTCTGCAGGAGGTTCTGCCAAACCTCACACCTACTCATCTACAGGACTGCAAACCATTCCCACCCACAGGAGGTTCTGCTGGACCTCATACCTCCTCCCATACAGACATCCTACCCACAGGAGGTTCTGCTAGACCTCATACCTCAAATACAAAGCTCATTTCACCCACAGGAGGTTCTGCTGGACCTCATTACTCAAATACAAAGCTCAGGAGGTTCTGCTGGACCTCATCCCTCCTCAGATACAGAAATCCCACCCACAGGAGGTTCTGATGGACCTAATACCTCAAATACAAAGCCCATCTCACCCACAGGAGGTTCTGCTGGACCCCATACCTCCTCAGATATAGAAATTCCACCCACAGGAGGTTCTACTGGACTTCATACCTCAAATACAAAGCTCATCCCACCCACAGGAGGTTCTGCTGGACCTCATACCTTCTCCTCTACAGGGCTGCAATTCCCATTCCCTTATAGTCCAAACCTCTTCTCACCCACAGGAGGTTCTGCTGGACCTCATACCTCCTCCTCTACAGGGCTGCAATTCCCATTCCCTTATAGTCCAAACCTCTTCTCACCCACAGGAGGTTCTGCTGGACCTCATACTTCCTCAGATACAGACATCCCACCCACAGGAGGTTCTGATGGACCTCATACCTCTTCAAATACAGACATCCCACTCACAGGAGATTCTGCTGGACCTCATACCTCCTCAAATACAGACATCCCACCCACTGGAGGTTCTGATGGACGTCATACATCAAATGCAAACCTCATACCACCCACAGGAGGTTCTGCTGGACCTCATACCTCCTCAGATACAGAAATCCCACCCACAGGAGGTTCTTCTGGACCTCATACATCAAATGCAAACCTCATCCCACCGACAGGAGGTTCTGCTGGACCTCATACCTCCTCAGATACAGAAATCCCACCCACAGGAGGTTCTTCTGGACCTCATACCTCAAATACAAACCTCATTCCACCCACAGGAGGTTCTGCTTGACCCCATACCTCATCAGATACAGAAATCCTACCCACAGGAGGTTCTGCTGGACCTCATACCTCCTCAGATACAGACATCCCACCCACAGGAGGTTCTGCTGGACCTCTTACCTCCTCACATACAGACATCCCACCCACAGGAGGTTCTGCTGGACCTCTTACCTCCTCACATACAGACATCCCACCCACAGGAGGTTCTGCTGGACCACTTACCTCCTCACATACAGACATCCCACCCACAGTAGGTTCTGCTGGACCAGCATGCAACCTTACTCAGCTGTACTTCTAATTCGCACAGAAGTGAAAGGAGGATTCTGGGAGTTGTAGTTTCAGAACCGCTGGAGGTTGCTGATCCCTGCTGTACAAGATAACTGAATTTTTTAAGGCTACATACACAATACACTATATATAGCGGTATTATTTCTGTATACAGCAGAGCTTAGGCATCACGCCCGGTGTCCCCGCAATGCCACAGTCGGTGGTCACCATTTAGTATTGTATCTACATCCTGAGAAAACAAGCAGGAAAGCAGCAGGGACATTACTTCCTGCACCATGTACAGAGCGCGGCATGTCAGCCAAGAGGAAGCCCGGAGCGGGGGCCGAAATCACGGGCTGAGGCGGAGGAGGGGCACTGGGCCTGTTATTAAAGGGCATCTGTCAGCAGTTTTGTACCTATGACACTGGCTGACCTGTTACATGTGCACTTGGCAGCTGAAGGCATCTGTGTTGGTCCCATGTCCATATGTGCCCGCACTGCTGAGAAAAATGATGTTTTATTATATGCAAATGAGCCTCTTGGAGCAACGGGAGCGGTATAGCAGCATCATTTATGTGTGTTCTATGGCGCCATTATTTATTTGGGCAGTGTAGCACTAATATTTATGTGTACTATATGGCTCTGTGAGGAATATGGATTATCATTTATTAACAGCCCTGATTGTCATTTAAATCACCTTTTGGCATGTACACAGTCAGTGTACATGCAAAATATGTTCTCACCCCACAGCCATCTGCTGTCAGCTAGCAAGGGAGAAGCCCCAGGGGCCCAGGCTTTAAGGAGGCCCCAGGTGGATAAAGTCACACCTCAACCAGCCAGGTTGGAGGCAAGCTAATCCTGCAGGTACCATGCTTAGACTCTAGTTGTAGCCGGAACCCAGGCGAATCAATTGGGCCCAGAACCAGATTCCTGCGACATTCTGGTTGGGGCTATAGGCCCTAAGGGTTTTTTGGGTCATTTGCTGCCAGCACCAGAGAAGGAGGGGTGGACCCTTCCCAGAGGCGGGGAGGGGAGCGACATGGGCCACGAGACACCGGCGCTGAGATGACACTGGTACGGCCTGAACTGGTGGCACCCCATGATTTACTGCCCTGGAGATCCCTTACTGTCTCCGGGATTGGAGGAGTAGAACCGGTGCTGCCCGTTGCCAAGGTCTATTTGGACTGGGGCGCCGGTCGAGGAGTAAGGGAGGTGGGGGTATCCGCAAATATCCCCGCCAGTGTTTTGCTGTGGACGGACCTGGGGCGGCTTGTGTCTAAGTACGTGGCCGTTGACACCCCAAGGTCCGATTCCCCAGAATGTGATGTAATGTCCACCCTTGATGATACTGTGAATGTTCATAACATGTCTGTTGATGGGGAGGTGGGGGATGTAATATGTGCCTCTCCCCTCAAGGGGGAGGGGGTCATTCCTGCCAGCTGTGCTGAGGCCCCAGGGTGTGGCCAGCAAGCATGCTGGGACCTGTTATCTTCAGGTGTGGCTACTGAGGGGACAAGCAGGGGGCAGACAGCTGCAGGGGGGAAGGATGCAAATGAGGTCAGGGCTGTCCCAGGAGAAGTATGGCTTCCAAGTGAAGCCTCAGTGAAGGGTTCCTTCGCCACTGGCATGTCAGAGGGCCAGGTTAGTCCGTCTGGACTGGCGACTTGGTCGGAAGCAGGCACTACCAGCGGTGGCAGTGGCCATAGCTGCTGTCACGCGCAGTGGGAGTGCTGAGGCCCTAGGGGCCCCTCAGGGGTCTGATGGCTTTCCCCCTTCTGTCCAAGTTGCTGCTAAGTCAGATTGAGGCCAGGAGACAGGTCCCGGGGACCTGACAGAGGAAGTGGCAGTCTCGTCTATTCTGGCCACGTCCAGTCAGGAGTTTCAGGCAGCGTTAGTGGCCGACGCCAGCCTGAACGCTCTCAAGGAGCAAGTGGAACAGCCCCCCTCGGACTCAGACCTCGAGCGGATGGTCTGGGACCAAGGATGGCTGTAGCGGGTCACGGTCCAGCAGGGCTCCACGGAGTAGTGGCCTAGGGACTGACAGCTAGTGGTACCCTATCAATTCAGGATGGAGTTTTTGCGGGTTGCGCATGAGATTCCGATGGCTGGATACCTAGCGGTCGCTAAGACAAAGGCTAGATTAGCCCAGCATTTCTACTGGCCAAAGATGGGGGCCGATGTGGTTGCTTACTGCCGTTGATGTGACACCTCCCAGCGGGTGGGGAAGGCGATGCAGTGCCCCAAAGCCCCAATGGTAACGCTGCCCATAATTGAAGAGCCTTTCAGAAGGGTGGCTGTGGATCTGATTGGACCGCTGTCCATTCCCAGCAGCTCCGGGAAACGCTTTATATTGACGGTAGTAGACTACGCCACCTGGTACCCGGAGGTGGTAGCCTTGTCATCCATTCGGGCCTACAAGGTGGCCACCGCCTTGCTGGAGATTTTCTCCAGAGTGGGCTTTTCCCAGGAAATGCTCACCGACTGGGGGACCCAGTTCATGTCGCAATTAATGGAGTCCTTCTGCAGGAAAACACAGGTGCAACATCTGGTGACCAGCCCGTGCCACCCACAGACCAACGGCCTGTGCAAACGGTTTAATGGCACCTTAAAGCAGATGCTTAAGATGTTGGTCGACTCCCACGGGCATGATTGGGAGCGGTACCTCCCACATCTGCTGTTTACCTACCGAGAGGTCCCACAGGCCTCCACGGGGTTCTCCCCTTTCAAGCTCCTGTACGGGCGACATGTGCGGGGGCCCCTGGCTCTGGTAAAAGACGCCTGGGAGGGAGATGTAGCCACCCCTGGAGTGTCAGTCATTGAGTATGTCATGCGCTTCCGAAACAAGATGCAGGCCTTGTCGCAGCTGGTGCACGACAATATGGAGCAGGCCCAGGCCAACCAGAAGCGATGGTACGACCAGAACGCTTGTGAGAGGACCTACCAGGTGGGTCAGAAGATATGGGTACTGGTCCCCGTACCTCAGGGCAAGCTTTAGGGGGCCTGGCCCGTACCTCGTGCATCAGTGCCTCAACGCCGCGACGTACCTGGTCACCCTGTACCATGCCCGGGAAGGCCTTCCACATGAACATGATGAAGGCACATCAGGAGAGGGAGGCATATGCCCTCCCTGTTTGCAAACTTCCAGAAGAGGGGGAGGAGGAAACTGGACATGCTCTCCCAGGTGAAGGTGGGTGGGTCCATCGAGGATGTGGGGGTGGGCCAACAGCTCTTAAAGAACCAATGGTCGCAGCTATGGGCCACCCTTCACCACTTCCGGGAGTTGTTCAGCAACAAGCCCAGAAGGACAGAGTTTGCCGTCCATCACGTGGACACTAGGGATCGCCCCCCAATCCGGCGTTCAGCATATCGGGTTTCCTTGGAGGTGTAGCAGCACATGCGCCAGGAGATTGACGAGATGCTGAAGCTGGGGGTCATCCAGGCATCCAACAGCGCTTGGGCCTCGCCTCTGGTCCTCGTCCCAAAGAAGGACCGGACCACCCGGTCAGGGGCGGATTAAGTGCATCATAGGCCCTAGGCTGTCTACCCAACTTGGCCCCCCCCCCCTCCATTTTAGTTTAGTTTAGTTTTTTTTGGTATGAAGAGGCTGCGGTGCTTTATGAGCGCCACAGTCTCTTCTTAGGCCACATGACATCTTCAGACTAAAAAAAAATACCCCAAATTGGGTCCTAATTACTGAAAAATTTGGTCGTCAAATTTAAAATACATATAATTGTAATAAAAAAGACATGGAGGAGAATACAGCACCACATACCTGTTACATCCAGTGACATCTCCTGTCATGTAGACCTTCTCTTTCCTCTTCTCCATTTGACCCAGACCACCATGTCAAATTCTTTTAGCCGCATCTCGTCTCTACAGTTTGTAACACAGACACGTTAGATTTCTAAATTTTTCCATCAACCTCCTCATACTGGTGTCCCCACAGTGTCATCCTGCCACCCCCAATACTGTGCCCGTTGTGCTCCCCAATGCCCCAGGAACTATACTGCTGAAAAAATAGTGACCCTGATAGATATAATTGGGGTAATTTATCAAACTGGTGTAAAGTAGAACTGGATTTCCAAAAGAGCTGTCAAATATGAAAGGTGGAATCTGATTGGCTGCTATGGGCAACTAAGCCAGTTCTGCATTACACCAGTTTGATAAATTACCCCAAATGTTCCTATAGTGTCTACAGCAGCTATAATGTCCCCTAGAGTGCCCCCAGTAATAATACCACCCTCTATTGTGCTCCAGGCAATAATCCCTGTATAGTGTCCCCAGAAATAATAGAATTGCCCCTATAGTGCCTCCCCAATAGCAACACCCCCATATAGTAATTTCCACCACACTGCCCCCACATAGTAATCCCCCCATAGTAATTTGCCCCCACACAGTAATTTCCCCCAAACTGCCCCCACATAGTAATTTCCACCACACTGTTCCCACATAGCAATTTCCCCACACTGCCCCCACATAGTAATTTCCCCACACTGCCCCCACATAGTAATTTCCACCACACTGCCCCCACATAGTAATTTCCACCACACTGCCCCCACATAGTAATTTCCACCACACTGCCCCCACATAGTAATTTGCCCCACACTGCCCCCACATAGTAATTTCCACCACACTGCCCCCACATAGCAATTTCCACCACACTGCCCCCACATAGCAATTTCCACCACACTGCCCCCACATAGTAATTTCCACCACACTGCCCCCACATAGCAATTTCCACCACACTGCCCCCACATAGTAATTTCCACCACACTGCCCCCACATAGTAATTTCCACCACACTGCCCCCACATAGTAATTTCCACCACACTGCCCCCACATAGTAATTTCCACCACACTGCCCCCACATAGTAATTTCCACCACACTGCCCCCACATAGCAATTTCCCCATACTGTTCCCACATAGCAATTTCCACCACACTGCCCCCACATAGTAATTTCCATCACACTGCCCCCACATAGTAATTTCCACCACACTGCCCCCACATAGCAATTTCCACCACACTGCCCCCACATAGTAATTTCCACCACACTGCCCCACATAGTAATTTCCACCACACTGCCCCCACATAGTAATTTCCACCACACTGCCCCCACATAGCAATTTCCCCATACTGTTCCCACATAGTAATTTCCCCACACTGCCCCACATAGTAATTTCCACCACACTGCCCCACATAGTAATTTCCACCACACTGCCCCCACATAGTAATTTCCCCCACACTGCCCCCACATAGTAATTTCCACCACACTGCCCCCACATAGTAATTTCCACCACACTGCCCCCACATAGCAATTTCCCCACACTGTTCCCACATAGCAATTACCCCACACTGTCCCCACACAATAGTTTTGACCACACTGCCCCCACATAGTAATTTGCCCCCACATAGCAATTTTCCCATAGCAATTACCCCACACTGTCCCCACATAGAAATTACCCCACACTGTCCCCACATGGCAATTTCCCCCACACAATAGTTTCCCCCACACTGCCCCCATATAGAAATTTGCCCCCACATAGTAGTCCCTCTCATAATAATTTGCCCCCACATAGTAATTTGTCCCCACATAGTATTCCCTCTCATAATAATTTCCCCCCACACAATAGTTTTCCCCACACTGCCCCCACATAGTAATTTGCCCCCACATAGCAATTACCCCACACTGTCCCCACATAGCAATTACCCCACACTGTCCCCACATAGCAATTACCCCACACTGTCCCCACATAGCAATTACCCCACACTGTCCCCACATAGCAATTACCCCACACTGCCCCCACATAGAAATTACCCCAAACTGTCCCCACATGGCAATTTACCCCACACAATAGTTTCCCCCACACTGCCCCCATATAGAAATTTGCCCCCACATAGTAGTCCCTCCCATAATAATTTGCCCCCACACTGCCCCATCTAGTAATTTGCCCCCACATAGTATTCCCTCATAATAATTTGCCCCCACACTGCCCCCACATAGCAATTTGCCCCCACACTGCCCCATCTAGTAATTTGCCCCCACACTGCCCCATCTAGTAATTTGCCCCCACATAGTATTCCCTCATAATAATTTGCCCCCACACTGCCCCATCTAGTAATTTGCCCCCACACTGCCCCATCTAGTAATTTGCCCCCACATATTATTCCCTCCCATAATAATTTGGCCCCATACAGCCCCCATATTCCCCCCCATGTAATCGATTTATCTTCCCTAATAGGTCCTCCTGTGTCCCCCCCAAGTAGGCACATGAAATAAAAAAATAAAAAATGAACAAAAAATGAAAAGATAAATACTCACCTATGTCCAGAGCCAGGCGCTTGCTCGCAGAGGAAGGCGCGTCACAGTGCTGCGTCCCGGCACAGGCGCGCGATGACGTCATCACGCACGCCTGCGCCGGGATTTCACTACCGCATAGGCCTCAGGCCTACAAGGCCTGAAGTCTATGCGGTGAATGCCGGTGATCGGCGACGGGACAGGGAGCTATGCGCTCCCGTACCCCGCCGCAGTATGTGGACGTTCGGGTCAGCATTGGGCCCCCCAGCGGTGCTGGGCCCGGGGCTGCCGACCCGAACGTCCCTATTGTAATCCGCCACTGCACCTGGTTCTGCGTGGGCTACAGGGGACTCAACGCTGTTTCGGTCACCGATGCGTACCCAATGCCACGCATCGATGACCTGCTCGATCAGTTGGCCGGGGCCCAGTACCTGACCATCAATGTATCTGAGCCGGGGTACTGGCAGATTCCCCTGACCCGTGAGGCGCGGGAACGATCTGTCTTTATCACTCCCTTTGGATTGTACGAATCCACGGTGATGCCGTTCGGCATGAAGAATGCCCCTACCACTTTTCAGCGGATGGTCAAAACGCTGCTTAAAGGGACACTGACAGGGCCAATAAGCATATTGAGGTCTATATATGTCACTACAGGTCTTATAATGGGTATTACAATCATATAAGTATCCCCCCTGTCCACATTATACATACAGTAAACTTTAAGTTTTATAACCTGCTCCAACGGTCTTCAATCTGCCCAAGGGGCGGCGTTTCACTTCTCTTGCGCCCAGCCAGCCTCCCCCAACTGCCGCTTTGAAGCGCCGCCCAGCTCATGAATATTCAGTTTGCTGGGCGGCTTCTGCGGTCCCCGCTGTGAAGCGCTGCGCTGAACAGTGCCCTGCGCATGCGCCGGATCTTGTGAAGTCGGGGACAGTAAGCGCCGCCCAGCGAAGTGAATATTGATGAGCTGGGCGGCGCTTACTGTACCGGACTTTACAAGATCCGGCGCATGCGCCGGGCACTGTTAAGCGAAGCGCTTCAGAGCGGGGACCGCAGAAGCCGCCCAGCAAACTGAATATTCATGAGCTGGGCGGCGCTTCAAAGCGGCAGTTGGGGAGGCTGGCTGGGCGCAAGAGAGGTGAAACGCCGCCCCTTGGGCAGATTGAAGACCGTTGGAGCAGGTTATAAAACTTAAAGTTTACTGTATGTATAATGTGGACAGGGGGGATACTTAGATGATTGTAATACCCATTATAAGACCTGTAGTCACATATATAGACCTCAATATGCTTATTGGCCCTGTCAGTGTCCCTTTAAGGCACTTGAAGAGTACGCGGCCGCGTACCTGGATGACATTGCAGTCTTCAGTCCCAACTGGGAGTATCACCTACACCACCAGGCAGGCTTGATCACCAAGCCGGAAAATTGCCAGCTGGGCATGGGCGAGGTCCACTACCTGGGGGCACCAGGTAGGCGGGGGGACCATGAAGCCAGAGCCTGGGAAAGTGGATGCTATTACATTCTGGCCCACCGCCAGGACCAAGAAACAGGTGATGTCCTTCCTGGGCACTGCCGGGTAATATAGAAGGTTCGTCCCCCACTATAGTAGCCTGACAAAGTCCTTGACGGACCTCACTAAGATAAAGCTGCCCTCCGCATTCGATTGGACAAACGACTGCGAGACAGCCTTCCGGACGCTGAAGGCCCCCTCTCGAGCTTCCCTGTACTACAGTCAGCCGACTTCATGTGGCCGTTTATAGTACAGACCGATGCCAGTGATTTTGGCCTCTGTGCCGTACTCAGCCAGGTCGACACTACGGGCCAGGAACACCCCGTTCTGTACCTGAGTCGGAAGCTCCTGCCGAGGGAGGTGGCATACTCCACAATGGAGAAGGAGTGCCTGGCCATTGGGCACTGCAACGGTTGCAGCCGTATTTATACGGGTGCGCTTCACTGTGGAGACCGACCACAACCCCCTCAGCTGGTTAAACACCGAATCCGGGACAAATGGAAGGCTGCTAGGCTGGAGCCTAGCCCTCCAGCAGTATCACTTGACCATTCGCCACAAGAAGGGGGGAGGTGTGAGGAATATGGATTATCATTTATTGGCAGCCCTGATTGTCATTTGATTCAGGATAAAGTCACACCTCAACCAGCCAGGTTGGAGGCAAGCTAATCCTGCAGGAAAACCCCCAGCAGGAGGTCTCAGCCCTTGCCCAGGATCAATGATACCTCTCAGACATGTTGGCACCTAAACTTCATAAGGAATTATGAATGGTCCGTCCATCCCAGGCATAATTCGGTTATCTTTTTGCGATCCTGGGTCAAAGCCAAACATCCACGTGATCCTGGCTTGATGCTAGGATGCCCGGGAGGGGAGATATACATATCTCCCCACAGAAACCAAATAACGGTATCATGCTTGGACTCTAGTTGTAGCCGCAACCCAGGCGGATCAATTGGGCCCGGAACTCCTCCTGCGACATTCTGGTCTGGGGCTATGAGCCCTAAGGGGTTTTGGGGTCATTTGCTGCCAGCACCAGAGAAGAAGGGGTGGACCCTTCCCAGAGACGGGGAGGGGAGCGGCCAGCTATAGGTTATAAGCCCATGCAAGCCAGCGGGCGGTGTCTTTTTTGAAGGGGGTACATCGTGCCAATATGTTTGGAGAGACCGGGAACCAGCTGACATCACTGCCCCCACGTGACTACAGCTAAGGACTATTCCACCCTTATCACCATAAGGAACTTTCATCTACCCAGTAACTGACTTTTGCTCTGCTTAACCCTGTTGTACCCATATCACCTGTATCTGTAACCTCAGATCACTGTATATATCCTCTGTGTATATTGTGTTGTATCTAGTGTGCCCTTAAGGCGATTAAATATATAATTTAATCTTGTATCGCGATCACGAATCCCCCGTCCGTGTTTCGGCCTAGTTATAAGCTACCGCGGGTTGGTTTCTCACCCTATATAATCCCGTTAGCGGACTGGGCTTATATCAAACGAGAAGCTGGTGGCAGATTTCCCGGGCTGAGGGGGCGCTGTTTCACTGGGGCAGTGACCAGGCTCCCTCAGCTTGTTGCCTCTCTGTGCCCGCGTGGACAGGAGGAGTCTGTGTAAACTGTACCAAGCTGACCTTACAGGCTCCTCTGGAGGGCGTAACGTCACGCTTTGGTAACCCGTGAGCATACCGCGTCCCAAGAACTCGACGTAGGTGACGTCAAGCGGGCACGAGGGGTGGTATTCGTTACATGCTCCATTATTTATTTGGGCAGTGCAGCAGTATTATTTATGTGTACTATATGGCGCCATTATTTATTTGGGCAGTGTAGCGGTATTGTTTATGTGTACTATATGTCTCCTTTATTTATTTGTACAATCGAGCTGTGTTAAGTATGTGTACTACATGGCCCATTATTTATTTGTACAATATAGCAGCATTATATATGATTACTGTGTAGCTCCATTAGTTATGTATTCTGTATGACCCATTATTAATGTGTACAGTCTAGCAGCATCATTTGTACAGTATGGTGGCATTATTTATGTGTACTATATGGAAGCGTTTTTTCTTTGTACAGAATAACAGCATTATTTATGTGTACTGTATGGTGCCATTATTCATGTGTACAGTAGTGATAGGCCTCAGCGGTGACTTTCCACGTACCTGGAGGTAACAATGTCGGCAGACCTCTGAGGACAGTGATTACGCATCCTGACCTAGCACTTACCACACAATTGCAGACATATCCAGTCTAGACTCTGCGAGCTGACACATTGTAACAAACCATCAGGACACGGCAAATATCTCAGTAGCTGATGTGTCCACAGAGGATTGTCTAGACGAGATGCAACTGTAGCAAACCTTCTGCTGTGAGAGACACTAGATCAGTTTCTTAACCTTGTGGATGCAAATAGAACTGTTCCCACTCACTGCCAGCAAGCAGAGATTTTGAAAATGGTAATGAAATTAAACACAAGTCTCTGGTTACACAAAAGTTCACCCTCATTTCCTCAATCTGGACTGGCCCTTTAAGTGCTGGTTTATGGGGAAAAGTCACCACACGCAGGGCATGCAGCCATTAAAAGGGAACGCTGCCATATTAACCCACAGGTAATACATTGTGATAGTGCCATGCACTATGCCAGTGACAGGCTCAGCTCTGCTACATGTAGTGCTGCACTCGTGATGGGAGAAGGACCGGAGCCAATTATTATGGATTATTATTTTAGTGACTTCTCTAGAGAATCACTAATTATCTTCTTGTTTTGAGCGAGATTTCATGTACAGAACACAATTCTCCAGGGGACTCCGAGCCGGAAAGAAGGATGTCGCCTCCCTGAGCGCAGAGACATCACTGAATATAAGGCAATGGACCGGTTCTAGTGTATGTACTTAGCTATCAGATTCGGGGCCCTTGGGTGGCCCTTGTCTCTGGATAGGGGTAAATGTGTTCTGCCCTTGGGACAAACTAAAATCCACTGAGTTGGATGTTCCCAAAACGCTATACAGTAATATAAAGGTGTAAACCTAGTCACATCCAACATCATATTTACAGGAATTGTTCAAAAAGAGAAAAAAATATGCTAAAAGGTACCGTATTTTCCGGCGTATAAGACGACCCCCAACTTCTCCATTTAAGATATAGGGTTTGGACTATACTTGCCATATAAGACTACCCCTGAATGCCCAGCCCTTCCGGTCTTCAAGACGATCTTCTCCAGTCCAGGGAACTGACTGGGATCTGTGGATGGCACTGTCATGGGGGATATCTGTGGTTGGCACTGTCATGGGGGGGATCTGTGGTTGGCACTGTCATGGGGGGGATCTGTGGTGGGCACTGTCATGGGGGGGATCTGTGGTTGGCACTGTCATGGGGGGGATCTGTGGATGGCACTGTCATGGGGGGGATCTGTGGTTGGCACTGTCATGGGGGGGATCTGTGGTTGGCACTATCATGGGGGGGATCTGTGGTTGGCACAGTCATGGGGGGGATCTGTGGATGGTACTGTCATGGGGGGGATCTGTGGTTGGCACAGTCATGGAGGGGATCTGTGGATGGTACTGTCATGGGGGGGATCTGTGGATGGCACTGTCATGGGGGGGGGGATCTGTGGATGGTACTGTCATGGGGGGGATCTGTGGATGGCATTGTTATGGGGAGGGGGATCTGTGGATGGCACTGTCATGGGGGGGATCTGTGGATGGCATTGTTATGGGGAGGGGGATCTGTGGATGGCACTGCTATGGGGAGGGGGATCAGTCAGTGGATGACACTATATAGCATCTTATGCTATATGTGTCATCCACAGATCCCCCCTAAACAGTGCCATCCACAGATCCCCCTCCCCGACGCTCAGAGGAGTATACATTTATAAACTGTAATCTGTAACTTTAACTTTAAATCAGCG
The DNA here is from genome assembly GCF_014858855.1 of Bufo gargarizans. Taxonomy (NCBI): domain Eukaryota; kingdom Metazoa; phylum Chordata; class Amphibia; order Anura; family Bufonidae; genus Bufo; species Bufo gargarizans. The sequence goes on along the minus strand of NC_058083.1, from coordinate 46,842,546 downwards.
CTCATCTCTTTACTAGGATACCTTAATCTCAGCTCTGGTAACAGGCAGTGCGGGCGGCGCTCACTCACTGACGTCACGCGCCTGCGCGCCTAGTGGGAGGAGCAGGCACGTGACATCAGTGAGTGAGCGCCACCCGCACTGCCTGTTACCAGAGCTGAGAGTAAGGTACCCTAGTAAAGAGATGAGCGCTGATTTAAAGTTAAAGTTACGGATTACAGTTCTCTAAATGTACTCCTGTGAGCGGCGGGGCCACCATGGGAACACCTGGGGGTTATAATGTACCATCGGATCTGAGTATACCCGGCGTATAAGACGACCCCTGACTTTTGAAAATAATTTCTAGTGTTAGAAAGTCGTCTTATACACCGGAAAATACGGTATATACAAAAATATGTATACCTTATACCAGCTGTACATATATAATTATATACAGGAGATGCCCAGGTTATACCAGCATGGTCCATATCACTATATACAGAAGATGTATAACTTATACCAGCTGTACATATATAATTATATACAGGAGATGCCCAGGTTATACCAGCATGGTCCATATCACTATATACAAGAAGATGTATACCTTATACCAGCAGTACATATATAATTATATACAGGAGATGCCCAGGTTATACCAGCATGCTCCATATCACTATATACAAGAAGATGTATAACTTATACCAGCTGTACATATATAATTATATACAGGAGATGCACAGGTTATACCAGCTGTACATATATAATTATATATAGGAGAAGCCCAGGTTATACCAGCATGCTCCATATCACTATATACAGGAAGATGTATAACTTATACCAGCTGTACATATATAATTATATACAGGAGATACCCAGGTTATACCAGCATGCTCCATATCACTATATACAGAAGATGTATAACTTATACCAGCTGTACATATATAATTATATACAGGAGATACCCAGGTTATACCAGCATGGTCCATATCACTATATACAAGAAGATGTATAACTTATACCAGCTGTACATATATAATTATATACAGGAGATGCCCAGGTTATACCAGCATGCTCCATATCACTATATACAAGAAGACTTATAACTTATACCAGCTGTACATATATAATTATATACCGGAGATACCCAGGTTATACCAGCATGGCCCATATCACTATATACAAGAAGATGTCTAACTTATACCGGCTGTACATATATAATTATATACAGGAGATGCCCAGGTTATACCAGCATGCTCCATATCACTGTATACAAGAAGATGTATAACTTATACCGGCTGTACATATATAATTATATACAGGAGATGCCCAGGTTATACCAGCATGGCCCATATCACTATATACAAGAAGATGTATAACTTATACCGGCTGTACATATATAATTATATACAGGAGATGCCCAGGTTATACCAGCATGGCCCATATCACTATATACAGAAAGATGTATAACTTATACCAGCTGTACATATATAATTATATACAGGAGATGCCCAGGTTATACCAGCATGCTCCATATCACTATATACAGAACATGTATAACTTATACCAGCTGTACATATATAATTATATACAGGAGATGCCCAGGTTATACCAGCATGGTCCACATCACTATATACAAGAAGATGTATAACTTATACCAGCTGTACATATATAATTATATACAGGAGATACCCAGGTTATACCAGCATGCTCCATGTCACTATATACAAGAAGATGTATAACTTATACCAGCTGTACATATATAATTATATACAGGAGATGCCCAGGTTATACCAGCATGCTCCATATCACTATATACAGAAGATGTATAACTTATACCAGCTGTACATATATAATTATATACAGGAGATGCCCAGGTTATACCAGCATGCTCCATATCACTATATACAAGAAGATGTATAACTTATACCAGCTGTACATATATAATTATATACAGGAGATACCCAGGTTATACCAGCATGCTCCATATCACTATATACAGAAGATGTATAACTTATACCAGCTGTACATATATAATTATATACAGGAGATGCCCAGGTTATACCAGCATGCTCCATATCACTATATACAGAAGATGTATAACTTATACCAGCTGTACATATATAATTATATACAGGAGATACCCAGGTTATACCAGCATGCTCCATATCACTATATACAAGAAGATGTATAACTTATACCAGCTGTACATATATAATTATATACAGGAGATGCCCAGGTTATACCAGCATGGTCCATATCACTATATACAAGAAGATGTATAACTTATACCAGCTGTACATATATAATTATATACAGGAGATGCCCAGGTTATACCAGCATGCTCCATATCACTATATACAGAAGATGTATAACTTATACCAGCTGTACATATATAATTATATACAGGAGATACCCAGGTTATACCAGCATGCTCCATATCACTATATACAAGAAGATGTATAACTTATACCAGCTGTACATATATAATTATATACAGGAGATGCCCAGGTTATACCAGCATGGTCCATATCACTATATACAAGAAGATGTATAACTTATACCAGCTGTACATATATAATTATATACAGGAGATACCCAGGTTATACCAGCATGCTCCATATCCCTGTAAGCAGTGTATATGAGTCAGGATAAGCGGCCTCAGTGGTGCAGTCTGACATGTCGCTGATCATCATGTGTGGTGTGGGATGATGGTGTCAGGGGAGGTCACATCTCCTCATGGTTGTCACACACCTCAGACTCGGATCACATAGTAAACAGATCTGTTCGCACAGAGAAGCAGTGGAGCCTGGAGCCACAGTGATATAGTAAGTACGGTGGAGTACATGCACACGACCAAGCGCACCTTTTTTGCGGACTGCACCCTGACCCATTCATTTCTAAAGAAATAAAAATGTGGACAATACACCGAAATCCTTCTCTACAAGAGACTCCCCCAGTGTTACTCCCCCCACGGATGTAGATAATTAAAGGGGTTGTCCCATGAAAACCATTCTACAGTTTACAAACCAGCACCTGGATCTGAAGACATCTGTAATTGCCTGTAATTGTAATTTAGCATAGCCACTGAGCTATTCAATAAAATGTATCTGTATAGCGCCACCTGCTGTTCGCTCTTTTCCTTATTTCTTTGTCCTGCTCACTGACAAGGTCGCACATGCTCAGTCCTATCCTTCAACTGCCTCCTGGGCTGTGATAGGTAGATCATGGACACGCCCCCTTAGCTGCAGCTGAAAAGAGACGGCCCTTGAGCTGCCAGCCTAATATAAATCTAGCAGAGCAATGAATGTGGAGATCTCTGGATCCGGGTCAGGTACAGTCTGGTTCTAGCTTTGTTAGAAAGTCTGATTTTTAATAATTACATTATTCATGTGATAACCCCATTAATACCCAGCTGCAGAACTTTACTTTTACAGTGGTGTAAAGGAATACAGGCTTAGTTGCGCATAGCAACCAATCAGATTCCAGCTTTCATTTTTCAGAGTTCCTTTGGAAAATGAAAGGCTCACTCTGATTGGTTGCCATGTTTTGTTTTGTTTTTCCGACGCACAATTTGCGGACGCAAAAAGAACGGCCATGTGAATAGCCCCATAGGCTTTCACTGGTGCTAGAAATGTGTGCATGTAGCCTAAGGTGATGCCCATAGTCAAGGAACATCTCCAGAGGGCCCAAGAAGCTCAGAGAAGTGTTCTGCCCGAATTAGAGCGTTCAAGCCAGGGGATCGGGTGTCATTTTGGTACCTACGGTGGAGAGCAAGTTCTTGGCTAAGTGGCAAGGACCTTTGGAGGTGAAGGAAAAGATTGGGGAGGTAAATTACAGAGTACATCAGCCAGGTAACAGGAAACCAGTGCAGATATATCATGTACACCTGATGAAGCATTGGAAAGAACGGGAGTCGTTGTCAGTTACGTCTCTCCCACTGTTTCTAATCCTGAGGTTGAGGAAGTGACAATTGCTAATTCCTTATCTTCCTTATGCCCAAAAACAGTAAACTAAGAGTTGTTGCAACGTAACAAGGATATATTCTCCAGCTCACCAGGTTGCAATAACATTGTAGAACATAATATCATTATGGAGACCCAGGTAAGGGTTCAAGTAAAACCATACCGCATCCCCGAAGCCCGTAGACAGGTGGTCTCAGAGGAGGTTCAGAGGATGTTAACATTGGGAGTATTCGAAAGATCCAAAAGTGAGTGGTCCAGCCCAATTGTATTGGTCCCAAAACCGAATGGAAGTTGGCGCTTCTGCAACGATTTTCGGAAACGTAATGAAGTTTCCAAGATGGATGCCTACCCTATGCCCAGGGTGGATGAACTGGTTGAAAGGTTGGGTCCAGCCAGGTACATAACTGTAGTGTCCCACTAGGTAAAGGTGGGCACTGCACAGGTTAATGTGTTGCATTGCATTAAATGTCATGTGCTTGTTTTTCCCTGTATTATCTGGGTGTCAGGCCTGTCAGGGTGTAGTTTAGCCTCCCAGACGTTAGAGGGAGCTGGAGAGCCCTAGTTACATATAGGAAGGCCCAGACAGGGAAGTGTTAGTTCATTCCAGGGGACTAGAGGAGTCACCTCGTCCACCTGAAGCTCCTGAGGCTAGGATTAGCTCAGTAGAGACACCCCAGTTGCAGGATCCAACCTCCTGGGAGAAAACCCACAGTCACTCATCTTACAAGAGGAGGCGACCCAGGGTAAGCAAAGTGACCCTGAAGGGCAGAGAACTTAGGAACCATAGCAAGCAGTATAATACCTGAGGAAGAAAGTAACCAAGGATTTAAGCCACCCTTTTGGGCATCCGGGCCTTGGGAGATATAAAGCCAGAGCAGGAGTTCTATAAAGGACAGTGTACAGTGATTCTGGGAAAAGTACAACCTGCCGCTGAGTGCTTGTGGAATTTACCCTCAGTGTAACTTGCATGACTATTGCCTGCCATATTTGTGAATAAGCCCCTTTTCGTGGAACTGTAATCTGAAGACTGTGCTACACCTGCTGTACAAAGTTGGATTGTTCAGTAAAGTTACGTTTTGGTTCACTATATACTTGTGTACCTTCATCATTCCAACCACCCACCGGCGTGCCACCGTCCAAAGGCACTGGCGTCACGAATACCACAGGGACCTTGCCCCAGGCACACAAAATACCTGTAACATCCAGGGCACCTCAACTACCATCAGGCCTGGTCCCTATCTACAGAGCGTGCCCCAGAGGAACTGTGTCTACCTCTCCTTCACTGCCACGCGCCTGCCCAGGGTTCTGCAAATATAGTGAGTACCCTCGATTGCCCATAACTGTGACCTCACTTCGTCATACCCTGCAGGTCTGGCGTGTTGCATAAACACATTAGACCTCACAAAAGGGTATTGGCAAATACCGTTGTCAAGAGGCCCAAGAAGGGTGTTTTCACTATGTTAGAAGGCCAATTGGGTTGAAAGAAGCCCCTGCTACATTTCGAAGGGCAATGGATTACATTTTGGTTCCCCATAGAGAATATGCTGCCGCCTACTTAGACGACATTGTCCTCTATAGCCTGGATTGGGCAAGCCATCTAAGTAAAGTCCAGGCCGTCCTAGACTCCCTCAGAAAAGCGGGGTTTACAGCCAACCCGGAAAAGTGTGGGGCAGGCTGAAGACTTGGGCTACATTGTGGGAAGAGGCATGATTAAACCCAAAGCCAATAAGGTAGATGCCATACAGAGTTGGCCACGGCCTCTTACAAAAAAACAAGTAAGGGCTTTCTTAGGTATAGTGGGATATTGCCGGCGGGTTGTGCCCAACTTTGTCAGTATTGCAGCCCCATTGACTGACCTCACAAAAGGGAAAAAGTCGGTCATGGTTCGGTGGTCCCCTGAAGCAGAAAAGGCATTTGTGGAACTGAAATCCATCTTGTGTAGACAACCAGATGTTTCTAAAGAATTTGTAGTCTAGAGGTGGGACTGGGGGCTGTTATGTCCCAGGAGGTCAATAGAGAAGAGCATCCGATCATGTATTTAAGTAGAAAACTGACCTCCTTTGAGAGAAATTACTCAATTGTGGAACGAGAGTGTCTGGCAATAAAATGGGCTCTAGAGTCTCTAAGGTATCACCTGCTGGGCAGAAAGTTCAGACTGGTCTCAGACCATGCCTCATTGAAGTGGACGAGTCAAAACGAGGGAAATAAAGCTGGGGTAACAAGGTGGTTCCTGGCATCACAGGACTTTGACTATGTGGTAGAACACAGGCCAGGTAAATTGCATGTCAATGCAGATGCCCTGTCAAGAGTCCACTGTCTTGTTGCGGAAGGTGCCAAGCCCCCCCGGCTTTAGGCAGAGGGACGGGATATGTAAGCATTCAATGGTGCAGCCATAGATGGCAGGTATGTACCACTGAGGCCGCTACTCTCAGTGATATAAGTCCCGGAGGTAAGTGGTGACCAGTGGTGTTAGATCACTGAGGTTGTGGTAGCTGGAGTTTGGGTCCAGGATTTAGGAGTGACTGAAGAGTTTGGGTGGGAAGGTCACTCCCGTACTCCATCCCGGGTGTTCCTACCTCAACCAGGTGGAAAAAAACTAAATGAGAGACACGCTGCCAGAAGAAGGTGGTGGTGTGTGTTGGTCTGAGAGAAAGACCCCTAGAGTGGAAACTATAGCTCAAAAGTGGGTGAGAAGTTGGTATCACCGTTTCTTTATTATTTCCATGAACTGGTATTTTTGATTACGGAAGCAAGCCTGTACCCTTATTTGCTGTGTGTATCCCAATAAACCCTGGGAAAAGAGACGGTCTGAATGGTCCCGTTTTCACTATATCTATATTTATATATTCACGTGATAAAGCAAGAATATGGCACCAATGGCCGGGGTGTGACCTCCACTACCGTCACACGGTTGGCCACCAACTAAAATGACCCGCCATTCATCCCGCTTTTCAAATGTTTTATTATAGCATCTGTGGGATATGGTAAATATAAGATGAGACGAGTTCCCTTTAAGAAGTCCATTTGTATGGAGTGGGGCTCCGAGAACAGACCGGACAATGTGCTGGGAATACTGAGCGCTGCTGGTGAGGAGAGGATAAAGACCGGCTGAGGGTCGGCCATTGTGTGGAGGATGAATGGCGTATTGTTCAGAGTGAGAGGCGCAGCATTCCAGGCCGGATTACGCTGAAGGATTGTGGGTGATGATCGGACATTAGGTCTGATGACGTAAAATAAAAGAGAAGACGCACCAAATCCGTGGAGTGTCTAGAGAACGGCGCGCGGCAAACTGCACCAAATCTGTGGTTTTTGCACTATTTATCTGAGCAGTGTGTGGTATTATCTGGGCACTGTATGAACTGTATATATGAGCAGTGTGTGGTATTATCTGGGCACTGTATGCACTGTATATATGAGCAGTGTGTGGTATTATCTGGGCACTGTATGCACTGTATATATGAGCAGTGTGTGGTATTATCTGGGCACTGTATGCACTATATATATATATATATGAGCAGTGTGTGGTATTATCTGGGCACTGTATGCACTGTATATATGAGCAGTGTGTGGTATTATCTGGGCACTGTATGCACTGTATATATGAGCAGTGTGTGGCATTATCTGGGCACTGTATATATGAGCAGTGTGTGGTATTATCTGGGCACTGTATGCACTATAAATATGAGCAGTGTGTGGTATTATCTGGGCACTGTATGCACTGTATATATGAGCAGTGTGTGGTATTATCTGGGCACTGTATGCACTATATATATGAGCAGGGTGTGGTATTATCTGGGCACTGTATGCACTATATATATGAGCAGGGTGTGGTATTATCTGGGCACTGTATGCACTGTATATATGAGGAGTGTGTGGTATTATCTGGGCACTGTATGCACTATATATATGAGCAGGGTGTGGTATTATCTGGGCACTGTATGCACTGTATATATGAGCAGGGTGTGGTATTATCTGGGCACTGTATATATGAGCAGTGTGTGGCATTATCTGGGCACTGTATGCACTATATATATATGAGGAGTGTGTGGTATTATCTGGGCACTGTATGCACTGTATATATGAGCAGTGTGTGGTATTATCTGGGCACTGTATGCACTGTATATATGAGCAGTGTGTGGCATTATCTGGGCACTGTATGCACTGTATATATGAGCAGTGTGTGGCATTATCTGGGCACTGTATGCACTATATATATATGAGCAGTGTGTGGTATTATCTGGGCACTGTATGCACTGTATATATGAGCAGTGTGTGGTATTATCTGGGCACCGTATGCACTATATATATGAGGAGTGTGTGGTATTATCTGGGCACTGTATGCACTATATATATGAGCAGTGTGTGGTATTATCTGGGCACGGTATGCACTATATGTATGAGCAGTGTGTGGTATTATCTGGGCACTGTATGCACTGTATATATCAGCAGTGTGTGGTATTATCTGGGCACTGTATGCACTGTATATATGAGCAGTGTGTGGTATTATCTGGGCACTGTATGCACTGTATACATGAGCAGAGTGTGGTATTATCTGGGCACTGTATGCACTATATATCAGCAGTGTGTGGTATTATCTGGGCACTGTATGCACTGTATATATAAGGAGTGTGTGGCATTATCTGGGCACTGTATGCACTATATATATGAGCAGGGTGTGGTATTATCTGGGCACTGTATGCACTGTATATATGAGCAGTGTGTGGCATTATCTGGGCACTGTATGCACTATATATATGAGCAGGGTGTGGTATTATCTGGGCACTGTATGCACTATGTATATCAGCAGTGTGTGGTATTATCTGGGCACTGTATGCACTGTATATATGAGCAGTGTGTGGTATTATCTGGGCACTGTATGCACTGTATATATGAGCAGTGTGTGGTATTATCTGGGCACTGTATGCACTATATATATGAGGAGTGTGTGGTATTATCTGGGCACTGTATGCACTGTATATATAAGCAGTGTGTGGTATTATCTGGGCACTGTATGCACTATATATATGAGGAGTGTGTGGTATTATCTGGGCACTGTATGCACTGTATATATCAGCAGTGTGTGGTATTATCTGGGCACTGTATGCACTGTATATATGAGCAGTGTGTGGTATTATATGGGCACTGTATGCACTGTATACATGAGCAGTGTGTGGTATTATCTGGGCACTGTATGCACTGTATATATGAGCAGTGTGTGGTATTATCTGGGCACTGTATGCACTATATATATGAGCAGTGTGTGGTATTATCTGGGCACTGTATGCACTATATATATGAGCAATGTGTGGTATTATCTTGGCACTGTATGCACTGTATATATGAGCAGTGTGTGGTATTATCTGGGCACTGCATGAACTGTATATATGAGCAGTGTGTGGTATTATCTGGGCACTGTATGCACTATATATATGAGCAGTGTGTGGTATTATCTGGGCACTGTATGCACTATATATATGAGCAATGTGTGGTATTATCTTGGCACTGTATGCACTGTATATATGAGCAGTGTGTGGTATTATCTGGGCACTGCATGAACTGTATATATGAGCAGTGTGTGGTATTATCTGGGCACTGTATGCACTATATATATCAGCAGTGTGTGGTATTATCTGGGCACTGTATGCACTGTATATATGAGCAGTGTGTGGTATTATCTGGGCACTGTATGCACTGTTTATATATGAGCAGTGTGTGGTATTATCTGGGCACTGTATGCACTATGTATATCAGCAATGTGTGGCATTATCTGGGCACTGTATGCACTGTATATATGAGCAGTGTGTGGTATTATCTGGGCACTGTATGCACTGTATATATGAGCAGTGTGTGGCATTATCTGGGCACTGTATGCACTATATATATGAGCAGTGTGTGGTATTATCTGGGCACGGTATGCACTATATATATGAGCAGTGTGTGGCATTATCTGGGCACTGTATGCACTGTATATATGAGCAGTGTGTGGCATTGTCTGGGCACTGTATGCACTATATATATGAGCAGTGTGTGGTATTATCTGGGCACTGTATGCACTTTTTATATGAGCAGTGTGTGGTATTATCTGGGCACTGTATGCACTGTTTATATATGAGCAGTGTGTGGTATTATCTGGGCACTGTATGCACTATATATATCAGCAGTGTGTGGCATTATCTGGGCACTGTATATATGAGCAGTGTGTGGTATTATCTGGGCACTGTATGCACTGTATATATGAGCAGTGTGTGGTATTATCTGGGCACTGTATGCACTGTATATATGAGGAGTGTGTGGTATTATCTGTGCACTGTATGCACTGTATATATGAGCAGGGTGTGGTATTATCTGGGCACTGTATGCACTGTATATATGAGCAGTGTGTGGTATTATCTGGGCACTGTATGCACTATATATATGAGTAGTGTGTGGTATTATCTGTGCACTGTATGCACTATATATATGAGCAGTGTGTGGTATTATCTGTGCACTGTATGCACTGTGTATATGAGCAGGGTGTGGTATTATTTGGGCACTGTATGCACTGTATATATGAGCAGTGTGTGGTATTATCTGGGCAGTGTATGCACTGTATATATGAGCAGTGTGTGGTATTATCTGGGCACTGTATGCACTGTATATATGAGCAGTGTGTGGTATTATCTGGGCACTGTATGTACTGTATATATGAGCAGTGTGTGGTATTATCTGGGCACTGTATGCACTGTATATATGAGCAGTGTGTGGTATTATCTGGGCACTGTATATATGAGGAGTGTGTGGTATTATCTGGGCACTGTATGCACTGTATATATGAGCAGTGTGTGGTATTATCTGGGCACTGTATGCACTATATATATGAGCAGTGTGTGGTATTATCTGGGCACTGTATGCACTGTATATATGAGCAGTGTGTGGTATTATCTGGGCACTGTATGCACTGTATATATGAGCAGTGTGTGGTATTATCTGGGCACTGTATATATGAGCAGTGTGTGGTATTATCTGGGCACTGTATGCACTGTATACATGAGCAGTGTGTGGTATTATCTGGGCACTGTATGCACTGTATACATGAGCAGTGTGTGGTATTATCTGGGCACTGTATGCACTGTATATATGAGCAGTGTGTGGTATTATCTGGGCACTGTATGCACTATATATATGAGCAGTGTGTGGTATTATCTGGGCACTGTATGCACTATATATATGAGCAATGTGTGGTATTATCTTGGCACTATATGCACTGTATATATGAGCAGTGTGTGGTATTATCTGGGCACTGCATGAACTGTATATATGAGCAGTGTGTGGTATTATCTGGGCACTGTATGCACTATATATATGAGCAGTGTGTGGTATTATCTGGGCACTGTATGCACTATATATATGAGCAATGTGTGGTATTATCTTGGCACTGTATGCACTGTATATATGAGCAGTGTGTGGTATTATCTGGGCACTGTATGCACTATATATATCAGCAGTGTGTGGTATTATCTGGGCACTGTATGCACTGTATATATGAGCAGTGTGTGGTATTATCTTGGCACTGTATATATGAGCAGTGTGTGGTATTATCTGGGCACTGTATGCACTGTATATATGAGGAGTGTGTGGCATTATCTGGGCACTGTATGCACTGTATATATGAGCAGTGTGTGGTATTATCTGGGCACTGTATGCACTATGTATATCAGCAGTGTGTGGTATTATCTGGGCACTGTATGCATAATATATCTGAGCAGTGTGTGGTATTATCTGGGCACTGTATGCACTATATATATGAGCAGTGTGTGGTATTATCTGGGCACGGTATGCACTATATATATGAGCAGTGTGTGGTATTATCTGGGCACTGTATGCACTATATATATGAGCAGTGTGTGGTATTATCTGGGCACTGTATGCACTTTTTATATGAGCAGTGTGTGGTATTATCTGGGCACTGTGTGCACTGTTTATATATGAGCAGTGTGTGGTATTATCTGGGCACTGTATGCACTGTATATATGAGCAGTGTGTGGTATTATCTGGGTACTGTATGCACTGTATATATGAGGAGTGTGTGGCATTATCTGGGCACTGTATGCACTATATATATGAGCAGTGTGTGGTATTATCTGGGCACTGTATGCACTATATATATGAGCAGTGTGTGGTATTATCTGGGCACTGTATGCACTTTTTATATGAGCAGTGTGTGGTATTATCTTGGCACTGTATGCACTATATATATGAGCAGTGTGTGGTATTATCTGGGCACTGTATGCACTGTATATATGAGCAGTGTGTGGTATTATCTGGGCACTGTATATATGAGGAGTGTGTGGTATTATCTGGGCACTGTATGCACTGTATATATGAGCAGTGTGTGGTATTATCTGGGCACTGTATGCACTATGTATATATATGAGCAGTGTGTGGTATTATCTGGGCACTGTATGCACTGTATATATGAGCAGTGTGTGGTATTATCTGGGCACTGTATGCACTGTATATATGAGCAGTGTGTGGTATTATCTGGGCACTGTATATATGAGCAGTGTGTGGTATTATCTGGGCACTGTATGCACTGTATATATGAGCAGTGTGTGGTATTATCTGGGCACTGTATGAACTGTATATATGAGGAGTGTGTGGTATTATCTGGGCACTGTATGCACTATATATATGAGCAGTGTGTTGTATTATCTGGGCACGGTATGCACTATATATATGAGCAGTGTGTGGTATTATCTGGGCACTGCATGCACTGTATATATGAGCAGTGTGGTATTATCTGGGCACTGTATGCACTATATATATGAGCAGTGTGTGGT